>NC_065449.1:63056665-63365144 GCF_917563875.1 Diabrotica virgifera virgifera | reverse complement strand
CAGTTATTTGCTCTGATTGGGTCTTACAATGGACCTGTCAAAAATTGTTCAATATGGCGGCTATGGGTAAACAAATGTTGAGTATGTATTAGTTTTTATTGATGTGCGGACAGAGACAATGTTTTAGTATTGTAATAAAAAATTACATACACACCTATTTGGAAAATGTAAAATGTACCTAGTAGGTAATGCTTCGCTTCGATTTACATAATTTGATTACCAACAAAATTTCTACCAATCTTCATCTAATACCTATATTGTTTTCTTACTCTATGTTTCGTTGTAGTTTAATATTTTAATACCACAAAAATCTAACTAATTTGATTAAATTCAGACAATAGTCAAAAAACTGTCAAAAAGTTTAAAACGTTCTGTTGGTGTGTCTTCTCACATCACTGGTGTGTCTAAATGGCTAAACTTTAACGTGCCTTGATTCACAACCTAAAGACTCTAATATACACGGGTTCGATCCACAATGCAAATTTTTATTTTTTTATACATTTTATGATTGTAACTTCCTATATTTATTATATATATTTTTGAAGTTATACTTGTTTAGGCGCGATTGACATTGAGGGTGAATTTATATTGATCTGCGCGCATGCGCACTCCGACAGTATGGTATTAGTAGTTATACGGGCTCTGATTGGGTGTTGAAATGATCTGTCAATAATAAATAATTGTTCAATATGAAGGTAAACAAATGTATAATATATTAGTTTTATTGTTGTGAGGACAGAAACAAAAAAGTTTATAATTGTAGTGACTTTTAAATAGTTTTTAAAGCAACAGGTACGTAATAATTGTAAATGTATCATAGGTACCTACCTATTTGAACCTACCAAAATACATAGTATGTAATACTTTTATTTACATAATTTGATTACCATCAAAATTTCTATCAATATTCACCTAATATATTGTTTTCTTACTCTATGTTTTGTTGTATTTTTTCGATTCTAAATCATTTCAATTCAAAATCAAAATAATTTGATTTATGTAATTCAAAAATGTCAAAAGTTTAATCCGTTTAGTTAGTCGATCTTCGCACATAATGACACGTTGTTTAATGCGAATGAACCCCAATACCAACCGCGCTGATAAGTTGGTTCGAATCCTAATAGAAACTTTTATTTTTTTTATTTTTTTTATACATTTTATGATTGTAAGTATATTTATTGTATAATTTTATTTTCAGAAAATACGTATTTAGTTAAAAAATTTTCCGTCAATTAATGTTCAGAAATCATTTGTGGCATTTTTAATGTGTTTGTGTGTGTTTTATTCTTTTATTATTTTAATTTTTGGCACTGTTTTAATAAAAATGTTTGAGAAGTAGTAAGTATAAATTAGTTTAATATTTTAATAAAATATAAATAAAAAGTATATTAATTTCGTTTATAAGCATACAATCATATAATAGAAGTATAACTTCTTACGTGCATATAAAGTAGACACACATTCTTTTTTTTTTCAGGAAATACGTATTTATTGAAAGAAGTGAAATATTTATGTATATATATATTTATATCATGTTTTATTTCACTTCTATCTTTACTCAGATTGTGAGAGTATTAGGTAAGAACCATTTCTTGTACCTTTTCCTATATGAAGGAAAACGGGATGTGATTGAATATTGTAGAATCCTTTTCGTTTTCTATTTCGTCGTCTCTTTGCCTTGTAAAAGGTAGAAGGAAGGTTTCTAGATTTAAATTAGTGTATATTATTATTTTTTAAAATGTATTCTGTGTGTGGGACCTTCCTACTTTCTATTATCTTTAATACGTATTTTTAGTTAATCATTTTTCCAACAATTGTTCAGAAGTCATTTCTTTGTTGCATTTTTCAATGTGTTTGTGTGTATTTTATTATTTTTTTTTTAATTTTTGGTATTGTTTCAATAAAATTTTTTGGAAAGTAGTACCTAAGTAGGTATTAAAATTAGATTAATATTTAAATAAAATATAAATAAATATTAATAGAAGTATAACTTCAACTTCTTACGTGCGTACAAAGTACACACACATTATTTTTTTGCAATTGCATTATTTATTGTGAAAATACTTTTTTTATTCTTCAAGGCTTTAAAATAAAGAGCTTTCAATTGCAAACATAAAAACAAAATTGTAAAGCTCGATTGGTGAACTTATTGCTTTGATATTATCAATTGTTTATCCCGAGAGCTCAAATGTCGAAGACTATAACTTTTTGAAAAAAAATTCGTAGAGTTAATCCTAGAGCCACTCTCCTTCTAAAGACTTATATTTTCATATTCTGATGTAAATAAATGCGTAAAACATTTTTTAACCATTTCGGGTTTGAAAATAAGGGGTCAAATTTCGTTATAAACATTTAGAACTACAGCGGATCTTTTAACACCACCAAGAGTTAGATTAACCAATAAGAGTCGATATCTTCTAGCAAGATTAAGGGAACCGGATATCTTAAAAGCAATTAAGCTACATCTTGCTTTTCTACACGCCCAGCCTGCTTCAGTATTTTATGATGGATATACCAACACCAGTGTTAAACTATTTTTGACTTCTACTAAGACTGAAGAACGAAGAACTATGACAAATTCTTCTAGAATTTAACGATGCCTATGATGGAATTGATCCAGCTGAGGTGGAAGCTGATCTTGCTGCTTTTAGGTCCTCTCTCACATTCTCACCTCAGAAAGAATTATACACCTGCAAAAATCAAGGAAATTATTATTAAACTTGTGCCGATGTACACACTAGCCCAGGGGGACCGACCGATGACCGACAGCTCAACGTACTCTTCATTTTTCGTCAACGTCTTCATTTTTAGTAATGAAAAATGGATTGTCTGTGCCGCGGCTCTAACCTGAGAGCTCTGGCTTAAGAGGCCAGTATCATGGCGCTGCGCTACGGCTGTTCACAGGGGCCTCAGCCAAGGGCTTTTTAGCTAACTTGAGACTTATAAATATTTTTCAAGTTACCTATGAATATGTCTTAATTACATTTAAATTGTGAGGTGTATAATAAATAAAAACAAAAATTTTGCAGTGAATAGTATTAATTTACTTATATGCAAGCGAAAGTTGGTATAGTCTGTTCGCTAAACTCAGACGCAACTTTCTAGATATTTTAGTCGGTAATTTTGCCAATTTTAGTAAAATTGACAAAAAATAATTACAAAGTAGTTAATAATCACTAAATAGTTAGTAATTTTGCAAATTTTTGCAAAATTGGCAAAAAACAAAAAAATTATCGACTAAAATATCTAGCCAGTTGCGTCTGAGTTTAGCGAACCGACTATAACAATGAATTTATAGCAGAATACTCAAATCATATGTTTCAGTATTGAATACTTTATAAAAATAAATTATAATAAATTACGGAAATTACGGAATAAATTACGGAATTAATTATAATAAATAAATTAAAAATAAAAATGGTACGGTAAACAATCCTCATTTTTTAATATGTTATTCCTTAAAAGAAACCTTTAATTTAAGCACAAATATTTAAAAATCGTAAATTTGGGTCAAAAGTTATTAACTTTTTAAGAATTCCCCTAAGAGCCCATGTTAAAACTTAACTTTGACCCTTAATAGTAATTAAACGGCACGGTAAAACAATTTTTAAAAAATCAAGTCTTAGTTTTTTAACGTAAACTATAACATACTCAAATTTCATGCAAATCCTTAATTCTTTGCTGAAGGTGTAGAACGTCGTTAAACAAGATAACTAAAATTGTTAGTCAAAGTTAAAATCTTTTGGAATCAAAAAATGTTTAGGATTTTAGGAAAAGATTCCTTCAGTATTACCAATATGGATAAGGGCAAGACAGAAGTTTATCATCAACCCAACGCAAATACGGGACATTTAGGCGTCCCGGGAGACTTTTTAGGGACCCCGAGTGTGATCCGGACGTTTGGTCACCCTAGACTATAGGAACCCACATTCTAATAAATATAAGGCACTATAGGCTCTTCCAAAAATTACTTTTTGATCCAACATTTTTAGAGCCACACAATGTAGGAGATTGCTTTATGTTTGATTTTTATCCGAGAAATTAGAAGATGACCGACTCACGGCATTCTTGGACTATATTCCAGAAAATGTATAGACGACGATGCTCGTTTTCTGATCAAAACCATAAATAACCAAAAAGCAGAATGACCCATCTTAGTCTATTGGCTTTTATGTATCTCACGATGTTTCCCTGCCCGAAAAGAGTCTCTAATTCATTGTTATAGGTATCTGCTCCTTCATTCATTTGTCACACTGTCCCTGCAAGGACCATAACTCGCAGGATTTTGCGTTCATATAGTAATAGCTTCTTGATTTCTTTCTTTCTCAATGTCTATGTTTCACTTCCGTATGTCATTGCTGGTCGTATTATAGTTTTGTACATTTGGATTTTGGCACGCGTCTTTGAGAGCAGCATTGACCTCATTAGATGTTTAACGACAAAGAAAGAAGAAAGATTTATTCCCAGCCAGTATTCGTATTTACACCTCCCGTTTTCCTATGTTGTCACTGGTAGGTAATTGTTGTTCCTAGGTATTTTATTTGAATTCTTTGACCACCTCAAAATTAGGATCGTTTATGGTAATGTTTTTTCTAATTCGCTGTCGTTCCTTTCTTGACACGACCATGTAGGTATTTAGTTTTTTCCTCGTTTATTTTCAGGCCTACATTTAATGTTGCTTCTTCAATCGAACTTATATATAGGTAGGTACTTACCTACTAATCATTAATTTTGAAATTAAGTAAACTGTAATATAAAATTGTCATGTGCATTTTTTTATATTCATTTCCTCTCTACTATATGTTGAGTAGGAGTACTTTTCAGATGTGCATTTAATTAAAATAGTTTTCAGATTTAATAAGTTTGCAACAAACACCTTGCATTGAAACTAATGTAGAAAAGATAATATGTTAATTAGCATTTTGTACTATGATTATTTATTTTAAATTCCTCAGTTTTCTTTCTACAAAATTGAAGATGTCTAAAAATTTCATTAGCATTCAAAATATAAATTCCTAATTTTTAAAATATTCTCAGTAACAATTTACAATACTGCTGTTTTCAAAATATACTGATAATAACATCAAAACAATACACAATGAATTTATATTTTATTTATTGTACCAGGAAAACTTACAGAAAAGTATATAGGGTAACCAAAAAACAATCAGATATTATTAGTTTTCCTTTCCATATTAGTCCATGTGTGATCTTTGCGGATTCCTGTTCAAAAATGCCCATTTTAAACAAATCAGAAGGGTGCCGGGTGAAACAATTTTTTAAGCAAATTCAAAATTACTTTTTTGCCTCGAAAAATGTATTTTGAGGTTTCTTGGGTAATTATAAACAATAAAGGTCTCTTGTCATATTTCTGAAAAGTTAGTTTTCGAGTTATAAGCGATTTAAAATCTGAAAAATGCGAAAATATGCATTTGCAATACCTACTTGAAAACTTTTAGTTTTAATAAAATGACAGATCTTTTTTATTTAAGATGACCCAAAAATGCTAAAAACATATTTTCGCTGGCAAAAAAGGTGATATTTTGAATTTGTTAAAAAAAATATTAAACAATTTCTGCCCAAAAATTTCACCCGGCACCCTTCTGATTTGTTTATAGGGGTTACTTTTTAAAACAAGAATCCACAAAGGAACCGAATCAGAACAGTCAGACACAGGCAGCATAAATCCGGACCCCGGAAGTGTCATAGGTTTTCGAAACGGAGCCTCAGAGAAACTATAATTGGTGACCGCTACCGCTGATCTATTTGATGTATCTACTAATTAGTTTAGTTCTAAGTTAATGCCCTCTTTTTTTGATCAGTTCTACATCAATATTGTCCAGTCCCGGGGATTTGTCATTTTTTAGGGATTCTATCGCAGAATATCAAATAAATTATTAAAAAACGGATCCGACCACCCCAATAAAATCAAAATCCATCGCATCCCTACCTAAATTTCCGAGAATTTCATCGGGAGCCAATTCGCGCAAATCCCTTTATCCACAGAGGGCTTATTACCTGCGAGAGGGAACCAGTTTAAATGCACCCAAGAGGAAAGAAAGTATTAGGTATGTAACTCAAAATAAATAGAACATGAAAAAGCAATGTACGTAGAGAAAGGGTCATGAAAAGAGAAAACAAGCTTTACTTATAATGAAAGTTTTATAATTAAAATGATGAGGAGATCATAAAGAGAACAAAAAAGGGAGAGGTACATACTTAATGGAAATAAAAATTAAAAATATGCCCATCAAATAATTTTTTTATAAAACTGAGTACTTATATGTAATAATAGGTATTTACCTACATAACTACTTTGTAAACATAAATAAAAACCAACAGGATAGTGATAACTTCTTACTTTATGGAACATCAAAAAAGTATATTTCTGCATTTCATATTTAGGTACATAGGTAGATAATATATTTTTTTCTAACCATTCGAAATTTGTCAGAATTATGAGAATGAATTAGTTACAGGTTTTCACTTAACAACTTTCTAGCTACCCACTCAATGTAAAGCCAGATGTCACACTTAGGAATTAGGTATATCTCTTTTTGAAGGTCAAATCTATTTTTATACTTCAACGGTTCCTTATCCACAAAACAAAAATTATAGACTTAGGAATAGCCTATCCTTTTTGTTTAGAATCTATTATCTACCATCTTTTATAAATTTGTAAAGACCTTGTCTTAAAAAAAAATAGAACAAAATTTATCCTCATTAAATAATTCACAGGAACTTTCTACCAATCGTTTTAAATAAGAGGCGTGTCGTTTTGCGACGCCCATCCATCTCCACTTTTAAATGCACCAATCACAAACTTTCACGACGGACTGCGATATTCGATAGAGTCGGCTGTGCCGGTCGCCTGGTTGTTCCAACCGCTAACCTCTTTCGTTTCTGCTCGCCTGTTACCGGGGTTTATGACCTTAGTTTTCTTTAATGTCGTAGAAGTGTGCTGTTGCTAGGCGACGGTTTGTATGTAGCCTTGGACGCGATTACTCGCTTTAAAACGTAAAGTTCATTACTCGACGACTGCGATTAGAGTTGCGTTATTTGTATGTACGGCGGCGATAGGCTGCTATTAACGTACACGTAGTATAACGTAGAAGTGTGTTTGTTATCTTATCTGGGCTATGACTAGAGACTGGAAAATATGCACTAAAAAATGTCTAAAATATGCATGCAATATGCATTTTAAAACAAGCTGAATATGCACAATTAACATGCAAATATGCATTTATATATGCACTTATTTTTATATGAATAATTTTATGGTTTACGTTAAATACATAAATAAATAAAAAATAATAAAAATAAATAAATAGGTTTGAATTTAAACCAAATTGTATTATTATTTCTTAATATATTTTTTTAACTTCAGGTTTTGTGACAAATAAAACGGCAAAATATTTTATTTTGACCACAAGATAAATAAGAGTACAATAAAATAAATGTACATATTTTTATTGTTACAATATTGATTCATATTTTCTAAACTAATATTATAAAAAGAGTACAATAAAACAAATTTACATATTTTTATTGTTACAATAAATAATCATATATTGATTCATATTTTCTAAACTAATATTATGTCTTCTATCTGTTAATATTTGTTTATAGGCAGAAAAAGATCTCTCAACGTCACAAGATGTAATTGGGGCATATTTAAACTTTGCTATTAGAGACGGATCCATATTAATATTTTCATCGAAGTTTCCAAAATTGATTATATTATTTATTGAACGCAATAAAGTGAAACCCTCATTTTTGTTTAAAACGTCATCAAGTTTATCTTTAATTTTTACTCCAATTTCCCCATTCAGATTTGTTATTTTCTGTTTAACCGAATCAACAATAGACATACTATTGTGAAGACATAAATTTTGAGCCTCTAATTTTGTAATTGAACTTTCAATGATATCGAAATTCGATTTTATATACAACAATTGATTTTTAATAGACTTTTCTTTAAAAATATTTTGACAGTTATCAATAGCGGTACAAGTCGGATCAAAACTTGAAATAACGCTTTTGATGTCGTCGTAGTGTTCAGATAAAAATATAGCACTTTTAAGCCAAGTTCCCCATCTGGTTAATACTGGTTCTGGTGGTAAAGGAATATCGGGAAGCATCTCCCTATATACCTGTACACGTAGTGGTGCTTTCAGAAATACTTTTTTTACATTATTTATTAAGGTGTTTACATTGGGAAATTCAATTCTAACTTTCTCTGCAACTCTGTTTAGGCCGTGCGCCAAACATGTACAGTGAATTAAATTAGGGAAAAAGATTTTAAGATTGGATGCAGCTTTCATCATATATGAGGCGGCATCACTAAGCATTAATAATATTTTTTCAAATGGTACTTGATCAGGTAAAAAAAAATTTGTTAGGGATTCGTTAACAAATCTAGCTATTGTAGCATAGTTTGTTTTTTCCAAACATTTTACACTAATTAAGTATGAGTTTTTAAAATCGCCAGAGTCGTTAAGAACTCCAACAATTAGATTCGCAATTTGTCGACCCTTTGTATCCGTTGTTTCGTCGACGGAAATCCAAAGATATTCGGCTTTTAACTGATTTTTAATACTCGTCATCACATCTTTGTAACATGCACTGACATATTTTTTCCGAAGAGTTGAAGAACTTGGTATTTGAGCTGGTTTATCTTTAATCTTGCAATAAGTTTTTAAAAAGTTTTGACACGATTTATGTTCTAACTTGTGCAGAGGGATATTGCAGTTCAAAAAAAAATGGCATAAATCCTTTGCAAAGGTTTCTTGCCCAACTGACGTATTCTGAATCTGCAAACTGTTCTGTAGAATCTGCTGGCGAGGTTTATTATCATTTTTTGATAGCTTAGTTTGGTGAAGTGAAGTTTTTATGTGTTGAACTACTTGGAATTTCTTTTGACATGGAATCTGGAATATAATGATAATGATGTTTTAGATGTTTTCGTAAATAGATACCTACATTAAAATGATCAAACTTTTTAAACCTCCCCCAATTTTTTTTTATTTCTCAAAGTGAAATTGAAATCGTCAAACAATAAAGTACAGTCAGTGTACCGTAGTATACAGGGTGGGCCACTCTCAACACCTCGCTCTGTATAAGCCAAACCGTTGCGAACTTTAAAAAACAGTTTTTGAAGAAATGGGACGGTTTGTCATTTTAGAATAGACAGACACATAGATGTGCAAAGAAGTTTGATAAGTTTAAAAATCTATTGAAGTGGAGAACTTACCTTTTTATCACAAATGGTGCAAAACATACTTTCACTGTCGATAACTTTTAGATGATTGTTACTTCCAATCCAACTTCTGAGAAGACTTGATTTTTCCCTTGCTACTTTAGGCATTTTCACAATAATAATAAAATGATTTTTTTACACAGTATAGTCAATAACTTGCAATCACAAAAGTTGAATAATCGGCGATTGATTTAAGACTAACCATTCATAAAATAAAATAATCTATCCTACCCTTAAAATGCTTAAAATTTCGTTTTGGTTGGTTTTCCCAGAATAATTCATAGTTGGCCGACACCAGCAGAAAGTACAGGTAATATTTGTAATGTTATTCAAAATATAATCGGTATTTACTTAGGTAATTTGTAAATTCTGAGAAGTCTATAAATCTTAAATATCCGGATAATGATACCTGCAGCTATAAATAACGCCCATTATGTTTATGGGTACAACAACAAAGGAGCTTAACAGCAAAATATTTACTTTCACATTTTATTTTAATGGATGTTGATGTTACTAATATATATACCTTATTTTTAAATGGGGTAGAGTAAATTCCCATCAAAATATGCATTTATATGCTCTTAAATCTCCAAATATGCAAGGCATATGCATTTATGAAAAACATGAGAAATATGCAGCATATATATGCATATGCATTTTGCATATAATCCAGTCTTTAGCTATGACGCATGACGCACTTAGGTGATTAGCTATTTTCTAGAAAAATTCGAATTCATACGAATTATGTTTTAAATGTAGGTAGGTATAATTAAAAAAATAATAATAGAGATTGTTGAATTAAAACTGGAATCAAAGCAGTGCCGGTTTATTTACTGGGCGCATGGGGCGGGCGCCCAGGGACACGGGCCCCGGAGGGTGCCCGTTCCTTTTAATTATAAAAAAATAAAGTCGCTAAATAATCTACATATTTTCCAGTTAAGCAATATTCTCCAATAGGATCAAGGAATAGAGGTTAAGCAATATGATCCATCAAACATATTTTTTCCAGTTACGCAATAATAGAGATAGTCCAGAAAGCCACTGCGCATCCGCTAGGAAAAATATTCCGATTCGGATTCTTTGCACAATCTTACTCAAAAAGGATCCCTTTTAACAAATTTGCATGTTGCCAGGGCCAAAAGTGGGTAAAAAATTTTTTAAACGTTTTTTTTTTGTTTTTTTACTAAAATTATTTTTTTGCATGGAACAAAGTTTTTTTAGGTTTTTTGGATCACTCCAAACAGAAAAGGTATTTAGTGACACTTCTCTAAAGTTGATAGTTTTTGACATATAAGCGATTAAAAATTGAAAAATTGCGAAATTGGCCATTTTTAACCCTCAAAACTATGTGAAAAACTGAAAATTTGAATGTTGCCAAAGTAGGTAGATATTCTTTAAACATCGATTGATGAAATCCCGAAGAGTTTTTTGCAATACAATATTCAAAACTCCTTTGTTTTTTAATCGCTAATCAAGCGTGCGCGACACTATTTACCCGTGTTGAGCTGCCCCCCCCACTTGCAAAAATTAAAAAACAAATAGCCCTGATTTATGAGCTCTCATATTCGGCAAATTAAAAATTTTGAGCTCGTTCCACAAATAACAAACAGAACTAAAAAATCAAATAAACTGTACTACGCACTATCGCCAATTCTGAGGAAAAAAGAATTGTCCAACGAAACAAAAATTAAAATATATAATACGATTGTGATACCGACGATACTGTATACAAGCGAAAATTGGACTTTACAGAAAAAGCATAATAGTAAGATAAATGCAATTGAGATGAGACATTTACGTGCTATAGCCGGAAAGACCAAATGGGATAGAATAAGAAATGAGACAATAAGAGGGATAACTAAACAGGAACCTATAATGAATAAGATAATAAAGAGGCAATTAAACTGGTATGGACATCTGATGAGAATGAAACCTAGTAGACTAGCAAGGAAAATTCACGAAACAAGGAATATTACAAAAAAGAAAAAAGGCAGAATATGTAGCTAAATTAAACCCAAATCCGACACCTGAAAGGGTATAAGGAAGGGGAGAAAGAAAGAAAGAGCTCGTTCCACTGAGCAGGAATTTAATATTTTAGTGGGGGTCTGAGTCAGCCCCCCACTACTTAAAAATAGGAATATTGAATTGATTTTTGCAACAGAATTACGAGCTATTTATGAGCTCTTGAAATCATATAGTTTCAATTTTTGAGCTCATCCCCTTCACCCCCAAACAACCCTTTAATTGATTTAACTTAAGAGAAATATGCTGAGAAAACTTAAAATATATCGTATTGCGGGTATAATTCCAAAGCTTATATATTCTAAGAATAAACTATTAAATCACGTGCATTTCGATTATTAAGCTACAACCCCTTCGCAAGAACACTACCCCATCTTCCCGGCTTAAGAGAGAGTTGTACTTAAAATGCATTAAATTAATTATTTGACGACTACATATCATTTAATAATTTATGAGCTCCCAAATTACGCGCATTTAGATCAGTAAATTGCAATTTATTTTGTATAGTGCAGTCACTGAAGGTAAAAATCAACGATTACCTTCAATTTCAGTGAACCTTTATCGATTTTCACGAAAAAGGTCAGTGGTTAGAGGATATCTCAAGAAACAAAGGTGACATGGTGCCACCTTGCGCCTTTACCCTGAGGGTGGATACCGCCCCTTCTGGGGGTGAAAATTATTTTATAAAAAATAACTGCACAAATCAATAAAAGGACAAATTATAAGCAACATTTGTTATATAAAGTTATTAAAACAAGTCAATACTTTTTAAGTTATTAAAGAACAAAGATTTTAATTATTCGTGAAAATAATGCATGTTTTGAAGCGGTTTTTCGTAAATCACTGAAAAACTGTAAGTTTTTACAAAAAAGTTAATAGTAGTTTAATTCGTATAGCTTATATTCTAAGAATAAACTCTTAAATCACGCGCATTTCGTTTATTGAGCTACAAACCCTTCGCAAGAAAACCATCCCATATTCCCGGCTTAAGAGAGAGTTGTACATACTTAGAATAATTTAAATTAATTATTTGGCGACTACATATCGTTTAATAATTTATGAGCTCGCAAAATATACGCATCTCAATTATTGAATTGCAGTTTTCTTTCTATAGTGCAGTCACTGAAGGTAAAAATCAACTATGAACTTCGATTTCGGTAAACCTCCATTCATTTTCAGGAAAATTGGTGAGCGGATAGAGGATACCTCAAGAAACAAAATTAACAATAACAACTTGCGGTTTTAGCCTGGGGTATATGTCATCCCTTCTCGGGGGTGAAAATTACTTTATTAAAAATAACCCCACAAATCGAGAGAGGCATTCTAAGCAAAATTTGTTATATAACGTTAAGTATTAAAATAAATCAATACTTTTTGAGTTATTAAAGATCAAATATTTTAATTTCTGTGAAAGAACTCAAAAACTGTAAGTTTTTACAAAAAAGTTTTCATCACTAAAATTGAAGCTAATAAAAACTGTAATAAATTGCTTACTTGAAAGTTAATTTAAAGTAAGTTATAGGTACCTAATTAAATGTATATTTTTTTGCGACTATTCAAATCTAAGGATTTAAGCTTAAATAACGGCAAAGCGAGGCATTTTATTTAACTTACTAAATACTTGTCAAAGTACTTAGAAATACCTATCAAAAGAGCTCCAGAAAAAGTTAATAGCATCAAAATTTATACTCCAAAAATTTTTCCAAAAAAATTAATTTTTTTAATAACTCTGTTAATTTTTATATCAGGCACATCTATTTGAAAGGTAATTTCAAGAGCTATAAAACTGTATTACATTTAATCTTTCAAATATTCTATTTTTTTAGGATAATAGGTTAAGGGGCTCCAGTAACATTGTTCTCGTAGTAAAATTTAGGCTTAAACGTTTCTATCTTCGTTATTTTGATTCATACAGAAATCAAAAGACAAGTAAAATCTTTGCTAATAAAAAAACTCCAATTTCGTTATCTATATCATTTTTTACTTGTATCGGGTATTGTTGGAGTTATTATTTCAAATAGGATTTAAAAAAATCAAAAATTTTCAAATTTTCGTTAATTATTTGCTTTTGATAATATCTAACTCCTACAAAACTCGATACACGTAAAAAATGATAGATAACGAAAATTAAGTTTTTTTTATTAGCAAAGATTTTACTTGTCTTTTGATTTCTGTATGAATCAAAATATCGAAGATAGAAAAGCCTAAACTTTACTACGAGAACAATGTAACAGGAGCCCTTTACTATTATCCTAAAGAAATAAAGTATTTGAAAGATTAAATGTAATACAGTTTTATAGCTCTTGAAATTACCTTTCAAATATTTGGATGTGCCTGATATCATAAAAATTAACAGAGTTGTTCAAAAAAATTCATTTTTTTGGAAAAATTTATGGAGTACAAATTTTGATGCTATCAACTTTTTCTGGAGCTCATTTGATTTCTAAGGTATTTCTAAGTACTTTGACAAGTATTTAGTAAGGATTATAAAATGCATCTCTTTCCCGTTATTTAATCTTGAATCTTTAGATTTGAATAGTCGCAGAAAAAATATACACTTAAACTTACTTTAAATCAACATTATTTTTAAGTACCTAAGCAATTTATTATATTTTTTATTAGCTTCAATTTTAGTGATGAAAACTGTTTTGTGCAAACTTACACTTTTTGAGTTATTATATCGCTTTAAAGCATGCATTTTCTTTCACAAATATTAAAATATTTGATCTTTAATAATTCAAAAAGGATTAATTTATTTAAATAACATTATTAATCAAATTTTGCTTAGAATTTGTCCCTCTCTCGATTTGTGGGGTTATTTTTAATAAAGTAATTTTCACCCCCGAGAAGGGGTGACATATACCCCAGGCTAAAACCGCAAGTTGTTATTGTTAATTTTGTTTCTTGAGGTATCCCCTATCCGCTCACCAATTTTCGTAAAAATGAATGGAAATTTACCGAAATCGAAGGTCATAGTTGATTTTTACCTTCAGTGACTGCACTATAGAAAGAAAATTGCAATTCAATAATTGAGATGCGTATATTTTGCGAGCCCATAAATTATTAAACGATATGTAGTAGCCAAATAATTAATTTAAATTATTTTAAGTACAACTCTCTCTTAAGCCGGGAATATGGGATGGTTTTCTTGCGAATGGGTTGTAGCTCAATAGTTGAAATGCGCGTGATTTAAAAGTTTATTTTTAGAATGTAAGCTATACGAATTAAACTACTATTAACTTTTTTGTATAAACTTACAGTTTTTCAGTGATTTACGAAAAACCGCTTCAAAACATGCATTTTTTCACGAATCATTAAAATCTTTGATCTTTAATAACTTAGAAAGTAGGGGAGAGTTGGACAAAAGGGGATACCATTCTTGTTTATTTTTATTACGAAAAAAATGTTAAAGAAATTATCATATTATTATTTTTTATAGGTACCTATAGCATTTATTGAAGCACACAAAAAACATATTTTTAGCTATTTTTAATGACTGGAAAATAGTAAAAAAAATATTTATTAAAGTCCTGCACATCCCGTTTTAGCATACCACGGTTGGATAAAACGGGATAGGTTCACAATATTTAATTTTTTGCATAAAATTATCTAAAAAGTATATTTAAGTAGATATAAGATTGCAAAGCAAAATTTACCTTTGAAAAAAACAATATCTTCAGTAGTCAGAAACTTAAAAATAGGCCTTTTTTATGTTTTATTGCAAAATGGGAAATTAGACCTTTTATTTAGGACTAGGTAAGTATATCAGAACAAAAGTCACATCAAAATATGTTGTTCTTTTCTGCAGTATGAGAACACGCTTTATCGCTATTGAAAAAATTAATAGGCCAACAAATAAATAGGTGGATAAAACGGGACATAAAAAACTGTATCCCATTTTATCCAACTTATAAGTGTCCCGTTTTGTCCAACTCAGACAATTTTCAAAACAAAAATTGCTCCTGCCTAAACGTGAAAGTAAAATTAGATAGACTACACATGAGAATATTCGTTAATGAGTTGGTTAATTAAATGTAATGGTCACCGGAATTATATGTTTAGATATGTAGACAATATAATCAAGGGCGCCCATATAAAAATTTTTAGGGGGGGGCCAAACGTGAAGATGTTGCACATTACATTTTGTATATTTCGGATGACAATATATACAGTAGACTCTCTCTATAACGAACACGGATATAACGAGGTTTCGCTTATAACGAGGTACATTAGGTGTCCCATGAAATTCCTATTGAACTATAACGCTCTATAACGAGGCATATTTGGTTATAACGAGGAAAATTTAAATCGAAGAATACTTGTCTTTACCTGTTTTTAGCGTTGTAATGGTCATAAATAAATAAATGCCCCAACTACCTGTACATAGAAATGCCCAACATCTGTCTTATTATCGAGGCCAGTGCTATAATAAACTCGGCCACCTGTAATAAACATCTGCCTGTTTATCGACCGATATTGAATACTATAGGAAATTTACAATTTATGGCGGCGAAGTCTCATTGTTCACTGTTCAGGTTGACTATCGACACATAATAAACTACGTAAGAGGCATCAAAAGATTTCAATATTATTATTGTTTGATATAACGAGATCCGCTTATAACGAGATAATTAATTCACCATTTCAGTTCTCGTTATAGAGGGAGTCGACTGTAGTTTAAACCACCTAAAAAACCTAGTTTGAACCCTGTTGTGAGGAATTATTCATACATTTAAACACTAGACCAAGTTTTTAAATGGAAATGTCATGGGTACCACAAAAGTTGAGCCTCTCTTTAAAACCCGTTTGAAAAGAATACAATGCTTGCAAAGCCTTCCCTTCAACTTTGGCGAGCAGACTAACCAAGAGTATGTGTCGAACCAAGTTTTTACTTTAAAATCTTAAAAAGGAGCCCCCTTTATTTTTGCAGATATAGAATCCTTATGAAAAATAAGGCACACATATTCCAAACATTTTTAGAATTGTTGATAGATGGCGCAAATAAATCGCATTTTCCGAATATAGCGCCATCCGTCAACAATTCTAAAAAAGTTCGAATAAATGTTACTTATTTTTTGAGGAGGAAACTCAATCTGCAAGAAAAAACGGGGGTTCCTATTTAAGATTTTTAAGTTAACTCTCACCCCATCTCCAGAGTGTGGAATGAAAAATCCTGTTTGGTGTCATTCTATAGATTTTTGAAAAATATTAAACACGTGGTTTTTAGTTTTATTTGGAAGTACATATATTTCTCGAGATATTAGACCGTTTCTATAATTTTGCTGTGGTATCACGATATACCGTTTTTTCCAATTATAGCGCTATCTACCTATCCACAATTCGCAAAATGGCTCGAATATAATTTGCTTATTTTTACAAGGAAAATCCAAATCTGCAACAAAAATTAGGGGTTCCATTTAAGATTTTAAAGTTACCCCCCGCTCCACACCCAGGGGTTGAAGTGGTGGACTTGTTTAGTGTCATCGCATAGATTTTTGAAAATTATTGAACACGTATTTTTCAGTTTTTCGATCCGATGTTCATTTCGCGAATTATTCGGCCTTTCCGCTACTTTTGGGACACCCTGTATATAACACTCATTCATCATGAAAGATCACCTGTTTTTCATTTAAATAAAATTGTTCTGTTCATCATAATACACACTTTAAAAATAATCTACTTACTAAAAAAATACTTTTGAATAAATTTTAAAAATTATTTTTCAGTATGAATTTTTTCAAAATATAAAATATAATTACTTTATACCAGTTGTTAAAGACAAATGGCTCATTAGTGATTATCGATCAGAGATCGGAATTCTTGCTGATATGGTTTTTTTGCAGTATAAATGATTCATTTAATTTGTAATTTTGGGTGTCGATTACAGTGTATATGTTTCCCACGCCTCTAATCTCTGTCAATGTTTTCGTTAGTAGCATACCGTGATTGTGGGAAATGTGTATTATGCATTATGCACATTCCATACAGACCACTGTCCCAGACACAAAGATTTTCTGTTAAACTATTAATAACGACCCAATATGTGAATTTTTTTTATTAATAAATATGTTGTTTCCAATTTATCTCTCAAAATTATCCAATAATGTTTTGACAAAAATGCGTTTATGTAATATAAATTTAACTTTTTTCTTTCCCGAAAAGCTAGGGGGGGCCACGGCCCCCCCCTGCCCGTGTGTATGGGCGCCTATGAATATAATATAGAAAACAACGCACTTAAAAGTACAAAGTACCAAAAAAATAGAGTCAAACAATTCTAAACACAACAACTTTTAATCAAATAATGGCATCAAGGTAAAACGAACTGAGAATGTTAAAATGACGACTGAGAACAAGTTTTCGTCGTTGTCCGATTGATAGCAGCACAAGTTGGGTCTCTAGGCTAGGTATCCCGTTTTATCCGACTATCCCGTTTTATCCAACTCTCCCCTATTGACTTATTTTAATAACTTTATATAACAAATGTTGCTTATAATTTGTCCTTTTATTGATTTGTGCAGTTATTTTTTATAAAATAATTTTCACCCCCGAGAAGGGGCGGTATCCACCCTCAGGGTTAAGGCGCAAGGTGGCACCATGTCACCTTTGTTTCTTGAGGCATCCTCTAAGCACTGACCTTTTTCGTGAAAATCGATAAAGGTTCACCGAAATTGAAGGTAATCGTTGATTTTTACCTTCAGTGACTGCACTTTACAAAATAAATTGCAATTTACTGATCTAGATGCGCGTAATTTGGTAGCTCATAAATTATTAAATGATATGTAGTCGCCAAATAATTAATTTAATGCATTTTAAGTACAACTCTCTCTTAAGCCGGGAAGATGGGGTAGTTTTCTTGCAAAGGGGTTGCAGCTCAATAATCGAAATGCACGTGATTTAATTTAATAATTTAGTCTTAGAATATATAAGCTATAGGAATTATATCCGCAATACGATATATTTTAAGTTTTCTCAGCATTTTTCTGTTAAGCTAAATCAATTAAAGGGTTGTTTGGGGGTGAAGGGGATGAGCTCAAAAATCGAAAATATATCATTTCAAGAGCTCATAAATGGCTCGTAATTCTGCTGCAAAAATCGATTCAATATTCCTATTTTTAAGTTGGGGGGGGGGGGCTGCGGAATATGAGAGCTCATAAATCAGGGCTATTTGTTTTTTAATTTTTGCAAGTGGGAGGGGGGGGGGAGCTCAACACGGGTACACTATTTTCCACCGACAGAATGGTGCTAATGAAAGGAATAAATTCGTTATTTCGTAAACCGGCGACTTTAAGGAAATATCCCGAAACAGGTCGATTTTTATTTTTAAGTTATGATATTGTGGCATATATGGTATACTAGTGACGTCATCCATCTGGGCGTGATGACGTAATCGATGATTTTTTTAAATGAGAATAGGTGTCGTGTGCTAGCTCATTTGAAAGGTTATTCAATCCTCTATTTAGTAATATAAACATTTATATAATTATTTATACAGGGTGTCCTTCTACTTCTTTTTTGTCAAATAATTTAATTTAATAAAAATTTTTTGGACACTCTGTATAAATAATTATGTAAATGTTTACATTACTGAATAGAGAATGGGATAACATTTCGAATGATCTAGCACACGACCCCTATTCTCATTTAAAGAAATCATCAATTACGTCATCACGGCCAGATGGATGACGTCACTAGTATGATATATATGTCAAAAAACCATAATTTAAGAATAAAAATCGACCTGTTTGAGGATTTTTCCTTAAAGTCGCCGGCTTACGAAATAACGAATTTATTCCTATTCATTTCATTCCTATTCCTTTTTTGGACACTTTGGACACTCTGTATAAATAATTATGTAAATGTTTACATTACTGAATAGAGAATGGGATAAGCTTTCAAATGAGCTACCACACGACCCCTATTCTCATTGAAAAAATCATCGATTACGTCATCACGCCCAGACGGATGACGTCACTAGTATACCATATATGCCACAATATCATAACTTAAAAATAAAAATCGACCTGTTTCGGGTTTTTTCCTTAAAGTCGCCGGTTTACGAAATAACGAATTTATTCCTTTCATTTGCACCATACTGTATACACATGCAACGGGGGAAAATAGTGTCGAGCAAGCGTGATTAGAAATTAAAAAATAAAGGAGTTTTGTGTTTTAAAAAACAAACAAATCAAATGGTAAACAAGACATGGAAATAAAAGAGAGAATGGGACGAACAGGAAGCCTATTTAACACTATGAAAACAACATTTTTGGGGAAAAAAGAGATACCGGAGAAAGTAAAAACGACAGTCGTTAAATCAGTAGTTAGACCAACAATCATGTATAGCAGCGAGACATGGACATTGACGGGGAGACAGAAATCGAGAGTCAATGCTATCGAAATGAGGTTCCTGAGGAAAATAGCAAACAGAAAGAGGACAGACAAAATAAGAAACGAAACAATTAGACAAAACTTAAAACTAGAACCAATCAATGAAAAAATAGTAGAGGGACAACTTAGATGGTTCGGGCACGTGTGTAGGATGTCGAACGAGAGGCTAACTAAACGAGTGTTCGAAACGAGAGTGCAGGGGAAAAACAAAAGAGAAAGACCAAGAGTTATGTGGGTAGATGAAATCAGGAAAGAAGTCGAAAAGAAGGGATTGACATTGGAAAGGGCAAGAAACGTAACGCAAGATCTCATGCAGAGTATTTTATAAATAATAATCTTTTTTCGTAAAACTGATAAGTAATAAAAAAGTTATCAATTACTATAAGTTCCAATTTACGCCGACATAGATACTGTATAAGAGCACAAAAAAAATTTTTGTTGAACATTTATTATTGTTGAAGCTTATTATTAAATGAATTTTAGGTAAGTTTTACAGAAAATATTTTGATCACTTTGTATAAACATTTTCTTAGCAGGTAATTTTAGGATTTTGTATTACTTACATTTTTTTATATTTCTTAATTTTCTCAAAAAGAAATTGTTTATTTCATATCTAAAGTAAATAGTCCTGTCGCCAGGGGGGGTACAGCGGCCTCCTTAATTCAGATGTACTTACCCAAGTTTTTTTTATATATTTTGACCCGTAGAATACGAATTTTTTGGGTAACAGTTGATCCGGATGTCGATAAGATTGTTATAGACAAAGAACTTGAGGAATTACATAACAGTGATTTCTCGCAAAACAAAACATCTTTTTGTATTTTTTGGGTCATTGTAGGCAAAAAATGTTCTGACAAGTTTTTTCGTAGGATGCATAGTTTTCGAGATAACCGCGGTTGAACTTTCAAAAAATCGAAAAATTGCAATTTTTGAACCCGAATAACTTTTGATTAAAAAATAAAGTAGCAATTCTGCTTACCGCATTTGAAAGTTTAAGTCAAATTATATCGGTTTTGATTATTTGCATTGCTAAAAATTTATTATTATATTGGTAAACAAAGCTATAAACACCTAGTGCGTGAGTGATGTTTTCAATGATTTCTCATTTAAAATCTAACGAGTAGGTAGAGTAGCTACAAGTGCAAGCGAGGCAATTTCTACGTAGCATGCGTTAAAACGCATGTATTAGGCACGGGAAACACTATGTGTTTATAGCTTTGTTCAGCATTAAAAAAATTAATTTTTAGCAATGCAAATAATCAAAACCGATATAATTTGACTTAAACTTTCAAATGCGTTAAGCAGAATTGCTACTTTATTTTTTAATCAAAAGTTATTCGGGTTCAAAAATTGTCATTTTTCGATTTTTTGAAAGTTCAACCGCGGTTATCTCGAGAACTATGGATTCTACGAAAAAACTTGTAGGAAGATTTTTTGCTTAAAATGACCCAAAAAATACAAAAATATGTTTTGTTTTGCGAGAAATCGCTGTTATGTAATTCCTCAAGTTCTTTGTCTATAACAATCTTATCGACATCCTGATCAACTGTTACCCAAAAAATTCGTATTCTACGGGTCAAAATATATAAAAAAAACTTGGGTAAGTCCATCTGAATTAAGGAGGCCGTTATACCCCCCCTGGCGACAGGACTAAAAACAATTCAGTGAATTTTAAAGATTACATCTTAAGATTTAAAAAAACATCTATAAAATTGTAATAAATCTGTTCAAACTTGAGTAATATCGTCTTAAAATGATAGTAATTCTGTAAAACTACGAAGTTTCCAAAAATTACATTTTTTGAGACGCTCCGTATCATGTGAATTAAATTTTTGGGATTTTTTTGAATGAAACCTCGTTTAGTTAGACGTTTGAAAGGTAAGCTGTGCAAATTTTCGAGTTTTATAAGTAAAATTGTATTAGTTACATATTTTTAAATCATTTTAAACGAAATTCATGTAATTCTCACTTTCCGTCCATACCGTACTTATGCCCATACATTTTATTTCTTTTTGTTATAACCATAACATAGCTTAACTGTTCTTGTTTCATGTCCAATTTGTAGAATTTCATTTGATCTATTAGTTAAAGAATTACATTAAAATAACTCAACCGTGCACTTCGCCGAACGCTAGTTTACAGTGTGCGAATGTTTGTGAGAATTGTGACTTTAGCATTATAAATAAAAAATTATAGAAGGCATAGATTTAATTTTAGAAAAATCTTTATATACGTTTTTTTTTTGTAAAATTTCCTGAATTTTTCAATGGTCAAATCATTTTATTATATCTAATTTCGCATTTAATTTTTTTAATAAAAAATGAAGCACCCTCTTCTCGAGTAGAACTTTTTGATATGTTGTTTATTAAACATTTCTTAATGAAATTACAAAAAGTTCTATCTTGTTTGATTTTTTCCGAAGTTAAAATCTATATGCACTCCCAATTGGTATCGTCCGAGTTTATCTAAAATAGGTATCCTAAACTGAATATAACGGCTAACGATAGTCGATTGTTTTTTTCATTAAGTTTTCTATAACCTATTACATTTCTCTATTTTTGTTTCCCAGAGGCATTTAATTTCTTTGGAATAATCAAAATTGGAGAACTCCATAAACTTTGTTATGGTCGAATTATTCCATCTTGTACATCATTTCATTTATTTGCCTTATTTCTGCCTTATGTACTCTTTCACTCACAAGAAAGAATTGTGACCAATTTGCTAGCAGAGGCGCAGAACAGAAGCAGGTGAAAATATCTGAAGGAGGGCTACGTTAAACAAAAGACAAATCAGGGCTGATAGATAATGATGCTGAAGATGTATAAAGGAGTATACAGTGAGCACGTAAAGGTTGGAATAAATTCATTTTCTCGAGAATGGACAATTTTGGAAAAAAATCCCGAAACAGGTCAATTTTTATTTTTAAATTACGACTTTTTGGCATACATATCATACTAGTGACGTCATCCATTTGGGAGTGATGACGTCATCGATGATTTTTTTAAATGGAAATAGGGGTCGTGTGATAGCTCATTTGAAAGGCTATTTAATTCTCTATTCAGTAATATAAACATTTACATAATTATTTATACAGGGTGTCCAAGAAAACATTTTTTTTATTTAATTTATTGACATAAAAAGAAGAATGCTTGTAATTTATTTAATCCAAAATACATTTTACTGCTCTCAGAAAACAGAAAAAAGTGTTTATTTGAAATATATTCATTGCTTTTCGCTTAAACTAAATGTTTAAACTGTCCAGAGGAAGGTGGGTGACGGCTTTGATATTGAATTTAAGCAAGAATCAATATTTATTTGTCAAATAAACATTATTTCCTGTTTTCTGATAACAGTAAAATGTATTGTGAGTTAAATAAATTACACACATTCTTCTTTTTATGTCAATAAATTTAATTAAAAAAATTTTTTTTTGGACACTCTGTATAAATAAATATGTTAATGTTTATATTACTGAATAGAGAATTAAATTACCTTTCAAATGAGCTATCACACGACCTCTATTTCTATTTAAAAAAATCATCGATGACGTCATCACGCCCAGATGGATGACGTCACTAGTATGATATGTATGTCAAAAAGTCGCAATTTAAAAATAAAAATTGACCTGTTTTTGGATTTTTTTCCAAAATTGTCCGTTCTCGAGAAAATGAATTTATTCCAACCTTTACGTGCTCACTGTACATTATCTACATACATGATTTGGAATATACAGTGATGAGCGAGCTAATAACCGGCAAAATAACGCAGAAGATGGAAAACATAATACATTGCGAAACAAAAAGGGATGGAACTAGTGGAGGTGGAAATTATTATTATAAACGTAAAAATTAACATTACATTACATAGTTTTCCACCTTTAGACGTATCAGAGGAGTAAGACGACTGTCACTGTGACAGTAGAATTTTATAAAATACTCCTGTCACAGACGTCTCAAGGTGGGAAACTAGGTAATGTAATGTTAATTTTTACGCTTATAACGATAATTTCAATTTCCACCTCCACTAGTTCCATCTCTTTTTGTTTCGCAATGTATTATGTTTTCCATCTTTTGCGTTATTTTACCGGTTATTAGCGCGCTCATCACTGTATAGCAATTTCATCAGTAGATTTAATTTTATGTTTTACTTTTACTTCATCCGTAAAAGGTCCTCTTAAGATTGAAGAGCTTATTTCTCCTTCTTGATTCAAATGTTTCGTTCTGAAATTTTTTAATAATAATTTATTATCAATATTGTCGTATACTCCTTGATTATTAAAATCATTATTTTTGTAGAAATATTCATAATTTCCTCCATGGAAAAGTAATTATAATTATTTGTTTCAAAATTGCCCACTTGCCCATTTCAAAATCTTTCGCAATTATTGATGATAACGGAGGTATTTATATCTTTGGGGTATTAAAATTTTTCCTATACATAGTTGATTTTGCTAATCGCGCTTTTGTTAAAAACAATTCCATTGTTTATATCCAAATTCAAATGTACCTACTTATTTTCCGTAGAATTATTAAAGAATAATTATTAAAGTCGAATAATGCAAAATCTAGACAATCTACTATTCTTTTAAACGAGGAATTTTGGCTTTAAATTGTGATTCTCTAGATTCTAGATCCCTCATAAGACTCATAACATAATAGGCCTGGATCCCGAGTACCAAAAAAAGTTTATTAATAGCAAGCTGAACATTTGTTAATAGCTTAAGGGTGTCTAGTCGGACAAACTTTGGTGTACGGGAACACTGGAACATGGGAAGTTTTAATTGTAGAACAGTTTAAAAATTTGGAACGTCAGATTACGAAAACGTCCCATGTATTTTGTCGGACAGAACATTCAATTGATTTGTTACCCTTTCATTAAACTCTCATGCAAAAATCAGACTGCTATTAGTAACCAACATGATTCCTGTCATTTGACATGTTCTTCGTCACTCATTAACATGCCCAGTTGGTGAAAAACACGAGGCTGATTTTTGCATGAGAGTTTAATGAAATGGTAACAAATCAATTAGAAGTTCTGTCCGACAAAATACATGGAACCTTTCCGTAGTCTGACGTTCCAAATTTTTAACCTGTTCCACAATTAAAACTTCCCCTCTTCCAGGGTTCCCATACATCAAAGTTTGTCCGACTAGACACCCTTAAGCTATTAGCAAATTTTCAGCTTGGTATTAATCAACTTTTTTTTGGTACGTGGGATCGAGGTCTATAACCAATTATATGAGTATTACGTCACATTATTTCTTCATAAAAGTATTTTCCTGCCATATACGCCAATATACGGTCTTAGAAGAGATGGATAATGGATGGCATGCTCCTGTCTGTTAATAATTTTATAGGAGTTGGGGAGTTGCGTTTAATATAGAGGAGTGAATTAGGGATAAAACATATACGTCTAAGTATTTGTTTTTATAATTGTTTGTATTTTGTTAAATGCGCTCGGGAAAATTTGGCTGATTTGGATCTTGGGAGTAATTTTCGTAATTCTTCGAAAATCGGTGATCTTGGGATTAGGAATACGGATTACTCTCGATTTTGTCTTCTATTTCTATTAATACATAGAGTTCTTCTACATGGAAATTAGAAGCATCTCTTTGTTGGAATTGAAATTCTTGTTTGGTGGGAGATAGCTTATCTAGAAGTAGATAACTGCTGGACATGGTTTCTGTTTGTTATCTATTTTTTGAATCAAATAGGTACTTACGTTTTTTTGGTTTACCAAACACTGGACATTGGTAAAATATTTTTTATGAATCAGCTTTGATTGAATATTTTTTATGAGATGTCTAAGAATACGGAAAGTCGTATACCTATTTATACTTCTAGCTCTGTCCCGTAGTGTCTTACCATTGAGTTTTCGAAAGGTTTTCACCTATGCTGTTTCTAGCAATATTTTTGTCTTTTCTATCGTCGTAGATTTTCGACAAGTCCATGATAACATAAACAGAGATAAACTATATTTAATTATGCAAGAATTTGGTATGCCAAGGAAATTGGCAAAGTTTGTTAAGTCACCATAACTCACACAGAAGCGCCAGTACGAGTTCAAAATCAACTGACAGATCCCTTCCAAATAATTAAAGAGCTCAAACAGGGAGATGGGCTAGCTTCGACTCTGTTTAATATAAGTATAGGTACAATATGTTATAATGGTAGGGGAGCCCAAGCGGGGATTTTTGCAGTTACTCGAGCGCGTCAGATTATCATATGGGGAGAAACCTGGTACCCTGCAGTTGTACCTATTATATTGGCTCTTAACACAGGGGAGTTCGTTAAGGGGGGCCCGAAAAAAGAAATCTATCCTTAAAAAAACTCGAAATTGTCAGATTAAGATAAGGTAAGTTAAGTACACGCAAAAGAGTGTATATTTCAAAAATCTGACGATTTGATCCGGGCGTAAGGAAATGGGTGAGTCCCAAAGTTTCACAAGAAAAAAGCGAATATTTCGCGAAATGAATGACAGATCGAAAAACTAAAAAATATATGATCAATATTTTTTTAAAATCTATCGAATGATGCCAAAAACGGCTTCCTACGGAGAGGGGTGGGGGTAAATTTAATATTTTAAATACGAATCCCGCGATATTTCGCGGAATGAACACCAGATCGAAAAACTGTAAAATACACTTATTCAATATTTTTGAAAAATCTATCGAACGGCACTAAACACGACCCCCCATGGAGGTGGGTGGGGGGTTACTTTAAAATCTTAAATAGGAGCCCCCATTTTTTATTGCAGATTTGGATTTCTTACGTAAAAATAAGTAACTTTTATTCGAAACATTTTTTCTAATTATGGATAGATGGCGTTATAATCGGAGAAAACGATTGTTGGAAATGGAAAATTAAAATAAAAAATGGCAAGCGCCCACTAAAATGGAAAACTTTACTTAACTTTTTTTGGTTTTAAGATCTACTCTTCACAACCCAATAGGTCCCCATAACGCTCGAGTGACTGCACATTTAGCATACTTTGCTCCCCTACCATAAGAAAAATATCCGTAAATAAAAAAAAAATATGTTTAATAAGTTTAAGAGCCAACAGTAGCGCGTAATCAAAATAAATTCGGGGGATAGTAGCACACCTTTTTTCGAAAGTTCTCCGAAACTTTGGCAACAGCGCGTCGGAATTATTTGACATAACTTGAATATTGCAACATTATACTCATAGTTGCGCTAAATGGAAGTAATAGAAAACAATGGGTGAAGTCGAGTTCGCTCCGCTTCGTTCAGGTATATTTTAGAAGGGTACGAATTGGCTCCCGCATGAATGCGGGTAGGCTCTCATATAATCGCGGAAACATTAGACATTGTTGCCAAATTGTGTAATATTTATACTGCTTAGGAAATTTACATAGTGATATAGACTTTTTATAGGAAAATTATACTTTTAGACAAATACTTTTAGAGTTTGTTTTAGTTCAACATTGGCATATGTGGCAATTTTAACACAAATTATCGGTGTCGGCCGGTATGCGCTCGACCTTTTTGCGCTCTTACCTGAAATCGGCCGGTTTGCGCTCTACACTCTAATACCCGAAAGTTAAGTTAGGACCGAAGGGTTAGGTCTTCCTCCTTTCCCATAGATATTTCTAGGAAGGTACCTGTTTCTAACAAAAAGAGAAAATTTGAAAGAAGTGACAACGCTGGGTGATATTTTCGACATGTTTAGGTAAAATAAATTTTGTCTATGGGAGCCAATTCGCACTCTACCTTTTTTAGTTCAGGTAAAATTCTTACCATTGGGAGCGAACTCGACCCCGTCCAAAACAATTTTATTATAAGTAAATAAATATTTATAAAAATAAATCAAAATACAACGGCTCTTACACTTAAGAAAATAAATCTGACGCAGGTTTGTCAAAATGACAGTGACTATTTCTGTATGTTGCCTAATCAGTTATTGGTTAAGTACTTATAATATGTTTGATTTCTTGTTAGAGATGAAAAAATTTAGTAGTTCCAATGTGACACAAAATCTAGGCATGGGATGAAAAAGTTTATTCGAAGAAAGTGTATTTTTTGTTCATGTTAATGGAGGTACAGGCTCGTTTTTTAATATTGTATTTAATTACAGAGTAATTTCCACATTCTAACATATTTCTCAAATTGGGCTCTGTACCGCCATTCTTTACTATACAGTGCTAGTCAAAAGTCCGTACCCCCCTCGTATCTTTTGAACGGTTATACCTATAATAATGAAATTTGGAGGGAGGAAATAAACGGACGTAAGCTTCTTAACTAGTCATGACAGGTGACGTAATAGTGACAGATGACTTTACAGCGCCACTGTGACAGATAATTTTAAATGGGACCTTATGGCAAGTGATAATACCTACCTCGTTTGAAAGGTATTGAAAATACCTATTCAGTCATACTAATTTTGTTTGAGTTTAAGCTAATTTTGATGAATAAATGAAATAAATATAGAATTGTAGTTTCGCATTTAATTAATAAATATTCAAAATTCCGCCTATGATAAATTGTCAAAAAGTTGACGTTGACGTAAAAACTACTAGAGTAACTAGAGAATTGAAAAAGTCAACCTTTTTGACAAAAAAAAACAGGCGGACCTTTGAATTTTTATTAATTAAATGCGAAACTACAATATTATATTTATTTAATTTAGCATTTAGCAATTTAGCAAAAAAATTAGCATGTCTGAATAGGTATTTTAAATACCTTTCAAACGAGGTATCACTTGCTATGAGGTCCCATTTAAAATTATCTGTCACAGTGGCGCTGTAAAGTCATCTGTCACTATTAAGTCACCTGTCATGACTAGTTAAGAAGCTTACGTCTGTTTATTTCCTCCCTACAAATTTCACTATTACAGGTATAACCGTTCAAAAGATAAGAGAGATACGGATTTTGACTAGCACTGTATTGCGAATATGTGTGCCAAATATCTCGACAAAATATTCAAAATTGAATCCGCAATCTTGGACCGCGTTTTCCGTTTTTGATGACGCGCTACTGTAGCTCTTAAGCAGATTGTAGTTTACGCAGATACCTAATGTAAACTTGAGGGGTGCAACCGCAAGAGACATCACAGATCTTTATGTGGAATTTGAATAACCTGCGAAAGAAATAGGGCTAGACGTAAACGTTTATAAAACTAAAGACCTAATCAGGCTTGCCGAGAGAGGGGTAGAGCCAGGGCCTATTCTACCACTAGGCACGTGAGACACCTGCCTCGGGCCCGTATTTGAATGGGGTCCGGAAAGATCACCAAACAAAACATGTTTATTACAATAACGAAACAACTTTTCAAAATTCTTTCAGTTTACGAACAGGCAATGATAAATGATAACCATAAGAGTTATAATTAAGAGGATAGGCGCAAACTTTCAGCTTGAAAGCTCTTTAAATGCATTCATTTTTTTGGAATCCTCATAAAACTAATAAATATTTTTAAAACATTTAGACGCACAATGAAAGATTACATTATTACCGAGGGCCGAATATCCCTTAGAATAAATAAAAAGTTTCTTTTGAATACGATAAGTATTTAAAATTAAAAACCACACTTAATTTTCTCTTTTTTTTTCACCCCTGTAACTTATTAAAATAAACATTATCGAAGATTTCAGGGACTTTCGGCCCTCGGCAGTAACGTAATCTTTCATTCTGCGTTTAAATTTTTCAAAAATATCTACTTATTAGTTTTCTCAAGCTTCGAAAAAAACGAATGCATTTAAATAGCATTGAAGCCGAAAGTTTGCGCCTATCCCCTTAAAGAATGTTTTATTGTTTAAATATAAATTTTATTTATTGTTTTTATTTTCTTGTGCAACTATATTTCTATTAAATAATTTATACATTTAAAAAAGTTATTATTATTATTAAATTATATTTAGGGGCCCGAAAATTGTGTAGTGCCTCGAGCCTGATTTGAAGTAAAATAGGCTCTGGGTAGAGCCGGTACATTTTACCGGGGCCCGGCGTCGACCAGACCAAAGACGTAATTTTTCCCGTTTTTTTTGCTCTTCACTGTATGTGCATATTGCGTTTAATTATTACTCTGCTATATATAATATGACCTTTACCTCTATTTTGAAATATATTTTATTGTTTTATTCTAAAAACGACGCAAGTGATACCTACATTGCGCGAGTTTTCTAAAGAAGACATGAGTGAAGATCAAATTTTTCATTTAAGACAGATAATAATATACCTATACAAGGATAAAATTGGTGGATCTCAACTTTTTCGGATAAATTTACTTAATAATATTATTCATCTCAAATTGGTATCATTATTTCCTAACATCGTTATTGCATTAAGAATATTTTGCGCATTACTGGTGACAGTCGTTGAAAAGGAAAGATCCTTTAGCTTTCTTTCTCGCATAAAAAATGCTATGAGATCTACAATGAAACAGGATCCGTTAACAGTGGCGTGCTGGAACTTTTCAAGCGGCCCGGTGATTTTATAGAAAAGCGGCCTCCCATCCTCACTTTACCTTCTATTATCAAGATATTTTATTCGTTATTTATAAAATCAAAAAGACAAAAATATAAATTATTTTTAAATCAAACACAAAACTTTGAACTCAATGAAATTTTTTTAAACTTGCTATATTTTTTATTTAAGAATAAGCCATCTTACAAATAATAAATGACATTTATGACAATATTGTATGCAGTAAGGTAGAAACCATAATTTCCTTAATAAATTTACAGTAATCGCCACGCTAGTAGATACACGGATACTTAATTTCTAGGCGTGGGTTAATCCGGCCCGTTCTCACCTGTGACTTTTATGTCTGTCATGTCATGTGACTATCAGGAAACTATTCAAAATAATTGTTTTTCTATACAAAAAAGAATGTGTGTCTACTTTGTACGCACGTAAGAAGTTATACTTCTATTACCTATATGATTTCAACGAAATAAAATACTTTAAACAGATTATTTTTATTTTATTTAAATATTAAATTAATTTTTATAATAACCACTTTCCAAAAATCCAAAAATTAAAAAAAAAGACAGCAATTGTCCGCATTGGAACCCGGTACCTCTTGATCTGTAGTCGAATGCTCTACCAATGACCCACGACCTCACTGTTTATACGGTTTCTCGGACATTATGACAAATCACGGTAACAAATAGACGAAGTGAAGTATTAAATATAAAAATGTATTAATAATACGTATTATCTTAATACTCCCGAGGAAGACAAATCCAAAGACACAAAAATTATAATAAATATATTTACTAAAAACACTAATATTTTCTTTCCACACCTTTTCTGAACTGATGCATACATAACTTAAAAGATTTAACAACGAACTCCATACTGTCTGTGTGCGCATGCGCGCAGAATAATAAAAATTCACTCCCAATCGCGTCTAAAGAAGTATAACTTCAAAAATATATTAATTAATACCATTGTTGCTCTGCTTTAAAAAAAAAAAATTCAAACACCAAAAATATTACAATACTTTATAACGTTTACAACTTTAATACAGTGACAACTATAAACGTCAAATACATATGTTCTATAATCTGTCGACTTTATATGTAAACAGCAAGCTATACAATCTTTACACTTTATAAGTACCACACGGAGGGAAAGTTTTCTATCAACAAAGTTGTCATTTGTTACTTTATGTTCATTATTACTTAGATTTTAGATTAATAATATCATCCTTCATATTTTCTGCAGACTGAATATCATTAACTACATCTTCTGTAATTTCAGTATTTTGCAAAATCCTATTTTTTAATATAATCCATTTATCAGAAAATCCACGAGTTCTTCTCTAATTGCAGTTGCAGATAATATGGTAGGATAAATCTTTTTTAATTTTTCAGTAAAAAATGATCTAAATACCGTTAAAGGTATACAATTTTTTATTGAATCAAAATTTCTAGGATGTAGAGTGCTTATATAATCATAAAACGATTTGTCTTGATCAAATCGTTTTTCGATACTTCCAATAATTCGGTCAAAAATGTGCGTTTCTCCATTTTTTTATGCTGCAGAGTACATGTCATATTAGATGTGTTGGATATTGTAAATATAGTTTTAGTAGACCACTCTGTAAAACCTAACAACTGTTATCAGAGTAACACCTTTCTTATTATTGTAAAAAGTACATTCGCCAAATGAGTATTAAATGAGCCTTCTTTGTAGAAAGATGTGTTTTATTTTAGTAATTTATAGTTTGTAATATTCACCCTCAAATTAGGGCTAAAATATATTACAAGATGTTTGAAGGAAGTTGGAAATCCATAAATATACTTGTATGTATGAAAGTAACTATTATCTGTAGCAAGAATTTATGTATATAAGTAGAGTCTTATTCGTTTACTTAAACTGTATTTTACAATTTAAAAAAAAAATTAAGTTAAATGTTTTTGAAATTAAAAAAATATTTTTTTTGTTACATCTAAATTTTTTCTGAAAAAAAGAAGAGAAGAAGAAATTTTTTCTGAAAAAAACCTATTTGACCGGCCTCAAGCGGCCGCGGCCTCTCGGTGATTGCACCGATTCATTTATATGGCCAGCACGCCACTGTCCGTTAACTGGCCTAGCAACTTTGTGTATTGAGGATGATTTGGTAAAATCATTCGATTTTTCGAAAATTATAGACATCTTTGCCAATCAAAAAACTCGGAAAGCACCTATATTATAAAAATTCACACTATTATAAAAATCAAAATTTGATAAAATGTAGATTTGAAATGTTTCTTATTATTTATTATTGATAATTTATAAAAATTGAAAACAATTTTTTTCACTCTTCACTTTTTGCTACGGGCCCGCTCTTCACTCTTTACCGGGGCCCGCTCATCCCTCTCGGCGGCCCTGGACCTAATACAAGCAAGAAAACAACGAAACTTGCAGAATTTGACAATAGACGACGCTAATATTGAAGTTGTAAAACAGCTCACATATCTAAGTGTATAAAGTAAACTGAGGACGGCAGCGAGAAGAAAATACGAAAACGGATAATGCTTGCTAACAAAGAATACTTCCTTCTGTCGCAAGTGTTTAAATCCACAGAAAACAATAGGAAAGTAAAGTTTACAATATATAAAACCATCATACGACCAATAGCAACATATGGTGTAGAAAGATGGATCATGAGAGAAAAAACAATAAACCTTAATTTTTTTGAAAGGAAGATATTAAGGAGAATATTGGAACCCATTTGCGACAATGGTATATGGAGAATGAGGTTCAACCACGAGCTATACCAATATTACAGATAACCCTCTATAGCAAATTATGCAAAAATACAAAGATTGAGCTGGGCAGGTCACCTTTGAAACAACACCTAGTAGAACGCTTAGTGGGACTATGTTGGGACGTCGCGTCGGTCAGTAGGAAGATCAAGGAAAAGGTGGATAGAGGAAGTGAGAACCGACGCTAAAGAGAGACTGAGGGTGGACAACTGGAGGAGAGCAGCCATAGATAGAGATACTTGGAGGCGGATCGCGGATGTTGACTAAAATCTGACAAAATCCCTGGAAGAACAGATGTAATACTAACCTTAACTCTCTAAATCTAAATATTTCTAGTCAGAAAATAGACACAATTAAAACAAAACCGAAAACTACCATAAAAATAATTTAAATAGTTCTAGATTACCGATTACCCATGGATGTTCCATGATATTCGAAGGACAGCCAATTTTTTAACATTGCAACTCTAGTCTAAGTACATACACCATATCCTTGTTTATACAGCGTGTCTACTTAAGTTGGAAACATATGGGAAACTTTTTTATTATTAATTTTACGAAAAAAAGTTATTATTTATAAAAAGTTCTGCATGCCCCAAAACCTAAGATTCAATCATCAGATATCAAATTTTCTCAATATTATACGAGGTATGTCAAAAGGTATGAATTTCGGTCAAGGGTAAAGTACATTTATTTCTCTCAAAATCGAAAATTCTTATGATAAAAGTTGTTTGGAATTAAAAACCAAGATCAAATATGCAATTACATGCTTCTAATTGAAAAAAAAAAATATATATTCTCAAAGGGTACCCCCCGTTAAGATAGGCAAAATGCCCTCACTCTCAGAATTCAATTTTTTTAATTTTTTTACGCAATTAAAAAATGAGATAACGCGGATTTTTAGCTCGCCATCCCCCTTACCCCTCCCCCCACAGCCAAAAACGTAGATTTTTAGATTTAATTTTTTTTAGTTGGGTTTCAATTGATTTAAAAATTTCAAAAAATTCACATGTGTAGCTGAGGCTTTTAAAAAACATGTCCATTTTTTATAGATCCTTAGGTCGAGTGTACATAACCTCAAATTTTTTTTTAACTTTTTTAAAACCTATAACTTTTTTTTGGAGGGGGCTACAGGTCCAATTTTTTTTTGAATATTGTGTATTTTATCAAAAGCTATCTCCCTGATTTTTTTCAGATTTTTCCGTCAGGTGCGCCATCTTGAAAAATCCGGAAAACTGTTTTTTTTAGGGGGTTTTTGGGGGTTTTCTCCATTTTATAGACTGCAACATAGATCAACTCAAGGTTTTGTTAATAGATTATGTATAATTTGAAATAACTGAGTATATTAGTATATTCAAAAATTGGGCGAAACACTTTTAAACCCCCCAAAAACCATGTTTGTTTAAAGTTTTGTAAGGATTTTTGCGGGTCTAATTATTTTTTTTTTGAGGTCGATACAGCCTGAATATTTTTTTTATTTTTTTACGTTCTATATGATTTTAAAAAATTAGGACTCAACGCAATTTTAGCCCACTTCCCCTATTCCCCCTCCCCCACAGCCAAAAATGTCAATTTTTCCATTTTATTTTTTTTAGGTTGGTTTGCAATTAAATTATAAATGTTGTTCTGAAGCTATTTCTTTGTGGCATTTTTGTAATTAACTATTCTAAATGGGAAATAAGCCACAATTTAATGTATTTTGTGCATTTTGTATATTTTATCAAAAGCTATCTCTCTGATTTTTTTCAGATTTTTCCGTCAGGTGTGCCATCTTGAAAAATCCCGAAAACTGTTTTTTTAGGGGGTTTTTAGGGATTTTCTCCATTTTACAGACTGCAACATAGATCAACTCAAGGTTTTTTTAATAGATTATGTATAATTTGAAATAAATGAGTATTTAAGGATTATCAAAAATTGGGCATAACACTTTTAAACCCCCCAAAAACCATGTTTTTTTTAAGTTATGTAAGGATTTTGCGGGCTTAATGGTATTTTTTGAGATCGATACAGCCTGAATATTTTTTTTTTCATTTTTTTACGTTATATAGTATTAAAAAATAAAACTAATCGCATTTTTAGCCACCACCCCCTCCCCCTGTCCCCACAGAAAACGTCAATTTTTCTATTTTTTTTTTGTTTAAAGTTGCAATTAATTTAAAAATTTTATGAGGCTTCTACAAAACATCTATTTTTTATAGACCCGTGTAGATCGAGTGTACAATATAACCTCAAAATTCCTTTTTTATTTTTTTAAAACGTATTTTTGACTTCCATTCGATATTTTTTTAAAACGTCCAATGAATATTGTACATCTCGCTCTCTCGCGGACGGCCGCTTCAATACATGCTTATCGCTCATTTTTAATTATTAAAAATAATAGTTAGTAATAAAATAATGACAAAAATTTCTTTAGGCTATTGCAGGGGGGGCTTTAAGGTTTGAGTTGGTCACTTGGCTTTCACAATAATGACTTTCATAATAATAATTTTTAATCGAGTTATTAAGCCTTGAAAATGGCCATTTTCGCGTTTTTTAAATTTGAAATTGCATGTAACTCGACAACAGTCAATTTTATAGAAAAATCACAAGATACCTTTTTTGCTCAGCTTGATCCAGAGAATCTAAAACAAATTTGTCCGAAGTGAAAAAATTGATTTTTTGAATTCGTTTAAAAAATGTTTAAACAATTTTCCTACCGCGGTACTGCCTGGCACCTTGTGGATTTGTTGTAAGGACCTGTTTTTGAGTAAGTTTGTGCAAAAAAATTAATCGGAATAATTTACCTAACGGGGCAAGCATACAGCGGGGACTATTTGCATTATGAGCCAAACGTAGATGGTTTGTAAAATACACAAAACACAAAAAAATTAGCAGCCATCGCCAAAAAAAGTTATACGTACCTATTAAAAAACAAAAAAAATGAGGTTATAATATGTACACTCGACCTTCGGGTCCATAAAAATAGATATTCTCTAAAAGCCTCAGCTGTGCGTGTGAATTTTTTATAATTTATAATTTAATCATTACTAACTACTCTAAATGCGAAATAAGTCACAATTTAACTAAAAAATGATTTTATTAACGTTTCGATGTCCGCCACGGACGTCGTTGCCAAAATACAAAATATTAATAAATTAAACAAAAATGTTGCTTGGTAAAAAAATCTTCTAATAATTTAATTTAATCTGACTTATTTATATAGATCGTCCCAAACCATTTTTTCAGTGCGTCACAGATTATCGAATTCTCTCTATCGCATTACAGATGGAAAATAAAATCATTTTTTAGTTAAATTGTAGCTTATTTCCCATTTAGAATAGTTAATTACAAAAATGTCACAAAGAAATAGCTTCAGAACAACATTTATAATTTAATTGCAACTTAAAAAAAATAAAATCGAAAAATTGACATTTTGGCTGTGGGGGAGGGGGAATAGGGGAAGTGGGCTAAAATTGCGTTGAGTCCTAATTTTTTAAAATCATATAGAACGTAAAAAAATAAAAAAAAAATATTCAGGCTGTATCGACCTTCAAAAAAAAAAATTAGACCCGCAAAAATCCTTACAAAACTTTAAACAAACATTGTTTTTGGGGGGTTTAAAAGTGTTTCGCCCAATTTTTGAATATACTAATATACTCAGTTATTTCAAATTATACATAATCTATTAACAAAACCTTGAGTTGATCTATGTTGCAGTCTATAAAATGGAGAAAACCCCCAAAAACCCCCTAAAAAAACAGTTTTCCGGATTTTTCAAGATGGCGCACCTGACGGAAAAATCTGAAAAAAATCAGGGAGATAGCTTTTGATAAAATACACAAAATTAAAGAAAAATTGGACCTGTAGCCCCCTCCAAAAAAAAGTTATAGGTTTTAAAAAAGTTAAAAAAAAAATTTGAGGTTATGTACACTCGACCTAAGGGTCCATAAAAAATGGACATGTTTTTTAAAAGCCTCAGCTACACATGTCAATTTTTTGAAATTTTTAAATCAATTGCAACCCAACTAAAAAAAAATAAATCTAAAAATCTACGTTTTTGGCTGTGGGGGGAGGGGTAAGGGGGGTGGCGAGCTAAAAATCAGCGTTATCTCATTTTTTAATTGCACAGAACGTAAAAAAATTAAAAAAATTGAATTCTGAGAGTGAGGGCATTTTGCCTATCTTTTTTTAAAGGGTACCCTTTATGGATACCCAACATCGTTTTTAATTATTTCAAATATGATAACTCGTTTATTATTCATTTTACGAAAAAAAGTTATTCTTCATAAAAAGCTTTGAATGGTCTAAAATCTAAGACACAACCATGATATATCATATCAACTTTTATTAGTTTTATACGAGGTGTGTCAAAAAATATGAAATTCGCTCAAGATTATTGTACCTTTATATTTCACAATATTTCAATTAGAAGGATGTAATTGCATATTGAAACATGGTTTTTAATTCTAAACAACTTTTTTAATAATCGTTTTCAATATTGTGAAAAATAAAGGTACTTTATTCTTGAGTGAAATTCATATTTTTGGACATACCTCATATAAAATTAATAAAATGTGATATCTGATGGTTGCATCTTCGGTCTTAGGACATACAGAGCTTTTTATAAAGAATACCTTTTTTTCGTAAAAGTAATAATAAAAGAGTTATCGTATGTGTAATAAACAAAAACGAAGTTAGTATCAATAAATTTGAGAAAAATTTGGAAAATATTTTTTTCCAATTAGAAGCATGTAATTGCATATTTGATCTTAGTTTTTATTTCCAAACAACTTTTTATAATAAGAATTTTCGATATTGAGAGAAATAAAGGTACTTTACTCTTGAACGAAGTTCATATTTTTTGACATACCTCGTATAATATTGACAAAATTTGATATCTGATGATTGAATCTTAGGTTTTAGAGCATGCAGAACTTTTTATAAAGAATAACTTTTTTTCGTAAAATAATAACAAAAAAGTTTCTCATATGTTTCCAACTTAAGTAGACACGCTGTATATACGAAATTAATTGTGTAATTAAGTGCGTAGTTATAGAGCTAATAAATTTTTGTTTAATGTTTACTTGATATTGTTATTGTTTTTTTAATAGCATAATTAGTCATTCAGCCAGATTGTTATTTTTAAGAATCGTGTTCCCATGTCTATGGTTGAGCAGCCGAGACACGTTGATATATAGTGGAGTCAATGAAGGTTTTCACCTCCGATTTCGTTAAACCTCCATCGATTTTCATGAAAATTGGTAAGTATGTAGAGGATACCTCAAGAATCAAAGGTGACATGGTGCCAACTTGCGCTTTTACCCTGGGATGCGGATGCCACCCCTTCTCGGGGCGGTGGAAATTATTTTATTAAAAATAATACCACTAATCGATAGACGGACAAATTATAAGTAAAATTTGTTATATAAAGTTATCCCAATAAATCAATAGTTTTTGAGTTATTAAAGATCAAAAGTTTTTATTTTTCCTGAAAAAATCCATGTTTTAAAGCAGTTTTTCATAAATAACTCAAAAACCATAAGTTTCTTTAAAAAAGTTGTTATTACATACCAAAATCGAAGATAATATAAAAATAAATAAGCTCCTTATTCGAAAAATCCTTTATTACATATACAAAGTGAGTTATATGCAATTGAATGTATATTTTTTTTCCGCGAGTACTCAAATCTTAGTATTCAAGCTTAAATAACAGGAAAACGATGCACTTTGCTAAATATAGATACTAAACATTTTAATAAAGTACTTAAAGGTAACTATCAAAAAGCTATATAAGAAGTCGATAGCATCAAAATTAAGCAAGTTATGATGGAAATAAGAGGACCCTTTCAGATTTTTTAGGGAAGAATGAAAAATGAAACATACGACATTTCCACAAAAATTAAAATTTATAGTAACCCATTTAAAACTTTATTTATTTTAACATGAGTAATAACTTCAACAGTTTTGACCGGTTTAGAGTGCATATTTTTGAAAAAAAAAAAATACGATTAAAAAAAATTAGAATTTTTCAAATTTTCGTGAATTACATTTTCTTTTGATAATAACTCCAAAAATACTCGATATACTTAAAAAATGGTAGAGAACAAAATTTTAGTTTTAACTTTATTTAAGCTTTTTTTTAAATATTTTTTTACGACAAAAAATGACCGAGATAGAAACATTTAAAACCTAAATTTTACTGCGAGAACCATGTAACCTTATATTTAAAAAAAAATAAAGGATTTGGAAAATTATGTTTAATACAGTGTTATAGACCTTTTACTTAGCTCTGTAATGGTTTTTGGATAAATCTCATATTTCAAAAATTAACTGAGTTATTTTAAAAAAACCAATAACATTTTCTTTGAAAAAATTTTATAGCGGAGATTTTGTATGTATACAGGTTGTGGGAAGTCCAATTAGTCGTTTGTTGTAGGAGATACGAAAAAAGTTTATTTAGGTGAGATTGGGGCATAGATAATATCAGAATTTAAATACATTTCCAAATATACAGGGCCACCCATATTGACAGGGTGAAACAAAATTATCTTTTGTTTAATGGAACACCCTGTATATCTTTACATTTTTGGATTCTCCTCTATGTTTTATTTCTTAAAATATCAGGTTTTGTGATGTTATACGAAGTATAAAAGATAATTACGTTTTTTTTTTTCAAATTTCATAGCAATATTCACCCCCTGTATAATTGTAGTGATTTGACATCAGAAAATCAATTTATGTTCAAGTGATTTTTAATGTAGTCTATTATTGTTAAAAATTATTAATCTAGCAAAACGTTTAATTTTAGCTAATACAGGGTTGGTCGAAACTGAATGAGTGTTTTCTCAAAGTTTGAGAATATGAGTTTTCTCAAACGGAGCAGCCTGTAATGCCTGTAATGAGCATTATAATGAAATTATATTGTATGGCACTTTATTATTTCCCACCCTGCCAGTGAGAACTGAATTTATTTTTGAAATCCCTAACTTTAGTCTTTAATTATTTTAAATATTGTAAACGATTAAAAAACAATCAAATTAAATTGAAATGAATAACCAGTGTATATCTTCCACATTTACTTCATATTTAACGTAGCCTGTACCATAACATTGCACAGATTATTATCCCTGTATAGCAACGATATACCATGAATGTGAATTCATACTTGAGAAATGTCCTATATCCAGTCTCACAAAAAAAAGGGATTCTTCAAACATAATATATATGCAGACAAAATCAGCCAAAGTGATTTGCGATATCTAATTAACGGCCGTACCAAGTTGGTTTTGTTGAATATAGCATGAAAGCACGACGATACTTTAGTGATAAGCGTATTTTTCGTAGTAGCTATAGTATGTTGTTTTATATTATGTATTACCTATATTAAATTAGTTTTAGTATGTTTCGTTTATCTAAAAAAATGTAATACAAACAAAAATTCTGTTTTTCTTGTAGTTGTTTTTTCGTATAGGTATTGTTTTATATTGTAGTAAATTGAATTTAGTTTTAGTAGGTTTGTTCCGTTTGTTTGTAGAATTATATTTAATTAGATTTGCTTTAATTACTAAAATAAATAAATTTTCAATTATATTTTATGTATTTGTGGAAAAGGAAACCTAGCATTAGCGGCCACATTTCTATAACGGCCAATTGTTTTCTATTTTTAGTGGTCGTTATTGGCAGGTTTTACTGTACCAATAATATTTTATTAAATTATGAAATATTTATTAAATAAAAAATTTATAAACTTGATAAAAGAAAGTTTGCTTAGAATTTACTCCTCTATCTAATTATGGGGTTTTTTTTAATAAAATAGTGTTCACCCATGAACACTAGTACCACAATCCATACCACACTACCACACTAGTAGAGCTCAAGTTGGTACCACATCATTTTTGTTTCTTGAGGTATCCTCTAACTACTTACCAATTTTCATGAAAATTGATGGAGGTTCAACGAAATCAGGGGTGAAAACCTTCAGTGACTGCCTTTTTGGAAATATAAAACAATAATTTTTTTCGTGATTGTCGATTTGCTAATTTTCTGATTTTTGATTGCTATAAGGTTTGAAAAATTAATAAAAATTATAAAGCATGCACATAAATGTAAAAAAATATTTATTTTACTTAATTAAACGAGATTGCTTGAGCCAGAATGCTGAAATCTTCATTTTTATCATTAAAAAAAAAAAGGTGGATTTCACCCTTAAAATGTAGAAAGCGCAACTTGGTGCCATATCACTTTTGTTTTTTGAGGTATCCTCTAACTAATCAACAATTTTCATGAAAATCGATGAAGGTTCAAAGAAATCGTGGGTGAAAACATTCAGTGACTACACTTTCAGAAATATAGAAGAATAAGGTTTTCGTGATTTTCGACTTGTTAATTTTCGGATTTTTGGTTGCTATAAGGTTTGAAAAATTAAAAAAAAATGTAACTCATGCACATAAATATAAAAAAAATTTTTATTTTTCTTAATTAAACGAGATTACTTGCGCCATAATGCGGAAATCTGCATTTTTTACAATTTAAGAAGTAGGGGTGTATTGCACCCCTAAAATGCAAAAGCGCAAGTTGATGCTACATAACTTTTATTGCTTGAGGTATCCTCTAACTACTTACCGATTTTCATGAAAATCGATGAAGGTTCAACAAAATAGGAAGTGAAAACTTACAGTGACTGCACTTTCAGAAATCTAAAAAATAATTTTAAAAAAGGGGTGTATTTCACCCCTAAAATGCAAAAAGCGCAAGTTGTCACTATGTCACCTTTGTTCCTTGAGGTATCCTTTAACCACTCACCAATTTTTATGAAAATCGATGGAGGTTCAACGAAATCTGAGGTAATAACTCATATCCACCTTCATTGACTCCACTAATAAATAAAAAAAATAACGGTAGTTATAATATACCTGATATTTATAGCAAAATAAAAAATAATTTTATTATGTTATCGGCGTGGAGAAACTGAGAAAGGAAAAAATCATTGGTTAAGTCTATTATATTAATATGAACCTAAACATTTATTTTAATAGTTGACGTCTGAAAGAAAGGACTAAGTGACAAGGTGTCATTGTTTCTCCTTGCCCACAGTTAAACGGAGAGCTTTAGAAGTAACATAAATCTAAAAATAATTTAAAACGCTTGACAAAGCTTCTACTGAATATTTTAGTACAGTTTATGGAGTCAGAATTAATAAATTATGAAATAATTATTACAATTTAATTGCAAAATTAAAAGAAATAACTTAGATGTTGGTACAACACATCCAGTTGATACATTGAAGCAATTAGAATTAATCAGTACAGCGAAAAGGTGTATATTATCATGATCCTTACATATCGACGGTTGAAAATTAAAAGATTGTAAGCCACAAATCCACTTTTTTCAGGAAGTAGAAAAAACCTTCCATTTAAGTAATTATCTACTTGAAATTTGTTTTTACATGTATGTACTTTTCCCACACAGATTAAAAATTTTTTGCTGAATATTTGGAAGCAAAATATGTTTAAAGCGATATTTGATTGACTTACCTCCTTTTTCACAAATACGCAAATGATTTAGCCCCTTTGTAGTTGAACATAAGAATGATTACACAGGGTAATAGAAAAAATTTAGATACAAGATCACTTAAATGTAACGTATATTTAAACATCAAAAAACATTATACATTAATTACTTTCGGTAGAACGGAAATCATAGAATAAGCTGGCATGTAGGTTTGTCCCGGAGGCAAATAGGTAAGCTTCATTTCCTCCACTGTCTTCTTTTGACAAAATAGTGGAACATGGTGAGCTTTTGGCAGTTTTTAAAACGTTTTTATATACTTGGCTTGGTCTGTGCCACAGTCTCCGCAAATTTTGTAATCCATTTTAAAAATAGTTCTAGGCTACCTAGGCACCTAAAATTTTCAGAATAGCTCTGAACTAGCTAACAATGCAATATTTAACTGCTAATATAAAAGTGATTGATTAGTGTGGTAAAGCTCCGTAGATCCGTTATACGCTATGAGCTCGTAGGTAGAGGGGATAATTAAAAATTCGCGAGCGCCAGTAGTGACAAGTCTGTAAATTTTTACTGGAAATTTGACGTTCTGCATTAAAACTTGCATATAATTTTTACTAAATGTCTCACAAAAATTGTTGTATTAAAGACTGCCAAAATACTGGTTAAAATAGTAACTGTGTATTTTCGTGTCGCTAACCATTAACTGTGTATTTTCTTTAAAATATTTCCTGTTGCTAACCATAAAGTTACATTATTTGCGAGGGCCGAAAGTTCCTTAGAATAATCAAAAAGTTTCTTCTGAATGAGATATGTATTTGAAATTAAAAATCACACTTACTTTTCTCTTTTTTTTTCACCCCTGTAACTAATTAAAATAAACAGACATTTTCAGGGACTTTTGAACCTCGATAATAATGTAGTCTTTCATTTTGCGCTTAAATTTTTCAAATATACTTATTGGTTCTCTCAGGATTCGAAAAAAAGTATGTAATGTATTTAAAAAGAGTTGGCCCGAAATTTTACGTTTACGCTCTTAATTAATTATTTAAGTGCAATAAATGCATAAGTTAATATTTAAGAAATATTATACTATAATTATATTAAATTTTATACTTTTTTGCAGAATAAATTTTTTCTAATAATAACTGTCAACATAAAATTCAAAACCATAAGCAAAATCTTAAAAATAATCATAATGAATAATAAATTCTGTTTTTACTGATATTAATTATCGATTACAATCCAATTACTTCTTTACGTTGTAAACATTACACGATAAGAATTAAATAATAAGTTTGAAACAATTATTATTTGCTTTTCTCCTATCCTCTTTAAATTTCCGGCCGAAACAGGAACACTAGTCATCCGTTAGATGGCGATACCAGCCATACCAGCGAAACTCACAGAGGATAGGCAACACTTTTTTCTTTCCAGCGAAATTTCCGGCGAAATTTATACTAGCAATCCGTTAGGTAGGTGGCGATACCAGCGAAGCTCGGATCGTATAGTAATAGATAGCAATAAAAATTAATACCAAAAATTGTAGCCAACTTTAAGCTTCATATTACAAAATTAGTTGGAATGTTACAGGGTGTTCGATAACATAGTGGCAGACCAAACTTATGTTTTTTTTAACTAGAACACCGTGTATTTTATTTTATATTCGAAATCTTCTTACAAAAATATAAAGGTTCGGTAAGTTATACAGGGTATTTACAAAGTTATAACTAATTTTATATAAAAATCGTAACAAGTTCAACTCCCTGTATAAATAAAAATAAGCACAACGGCAATGGTTTATTGATGCCATACTTATTTTTTCATTTATTGTCAAAATTTTCATAAATTATTGATATTGCTAATTTTCTTTATATTGAATACAGGGTGAGTCAAAACACAAGTAGGTACATTATTTTCTCAATAATTTTAAATGGAGTAACCTCTATTTTATATCACTATCGAAAAGTACTATTACTGTACTTTAATTTTTGTATAACATTCCCTATGTCTAAATTTATTAGTTTTCGAGATATTTTCATTTTTCGGAGCAAAATATTAATAATGGGTCTAAATCTTTCCAAATTTTAAGTAAGCCATGACTAAATTGTCTAAAACTGACAATTTACGATTACTGATTAAATATCAATCTGTAATCAAAGTTGGCTACAATTTTTGTTATTAACTTTTATTGCTATCTGTTACTATACCGGATCTACGAAGCTTTACCCCACTAATCAATCACCCTGTATGGATAAATCGATTTTTTTTTAATCTCTAACTAGGTATTTTAATAATGTGACTAATGCAATGATATTTTAAAGTACGTTAATTAATCGATATCTACAAATTGATGGTGGCTCAGTGGCATTAGACTGCAGATCCAGAAGTTCCGAGTTCGAACCCGGCTGTGGCTGTTGCGCATCTTTTCTATAAAAGTTGATATAATTAAAATTCATACTTTATAAGTTAATTATTATACAAGGTGTCCCAAAAGTAGCGGAACGGTCGAATATTTCCCGAACTAAACATCGGATCGAAAAACTGAAAAATACTTTTTCAATAATTTTTAAAAATCTATCCAATGACATCAAATATGATCCCCCACTCCACCCCATGGAGGTGGGGTGGGGGGCAACTTTAAAATCTTAAATAGAAACTCCCAGTTTTTATTGCAGATTTGAATTTTTTATGTAAAAGTAAGCAACTTTTATTCGAGACATTTTTTCGAATTATGGATAGATGGCGCTATAATCGGAAAAAACCATTTATCGTGATACCATAGGTAAATTATACAGGGTGTAACAAAAATACAGGTCATAAATTAAATTACATATTCTGGGACCAAAAATAGTTCGATTGAACCTAACTTATCTTAGTACAAATACGCACACACAAAAGTTACATCCCTTTGAAGTTACAAGATAAAAATAGATTTTTTCCGATATATCGAGAACTATTAGAGATTTTTTAATGAAAATGGACACGTGACATTCTTATGGCAGGAACATTTTAAAAATAAATTATAGTTAAATTTGTGCACCCCATAAAAAATTTATGGGGGTTTTGTTCCCTTAAACCCCCGCAAACTTTTTTGTACGTTCCAATTAAATTATTATTGTGGTACGCTTAGTTAAACACAATGTTCCTAAAACTTTTTTGTCTCTTAATATTTTTTCGATAAACCAGTTTTAATCGAGATGCAGCTTCTTTTTTAATATGTTTACATACAAATTTTATGGGGGTTCTTTACCTTTAAACCCCCCAAATGTTTGTGTACGTTCCAATTAAACTATTATTGCGGTACCATTAGTTAAACAGGATGTTTTTAAAATTTTTTGCCTCTTAGTATTTTTCCGATGAGGCACCTTTTATCGAGATGTGGCTTCTTTTATAATATGGTTCAAAATATACCTCAAACTGTAATTTATAAAAAAAATTTCATATTATTACCAGGTCTCTTCAATCGTATGTAACGGTATACAAATATGTGGTGGATTTGACAAATATTCAAAATATCTCGATAAAAACTAGCTTTTTCAAAAAGTACTAAGAGGCAAAAAAGTTTAAAAAACATTGTGTTTAACTAATGGTACCACAACAATAATTTAATTGGAACGTACAAAAAAGTTTGGGGGGTTTAAGGGAACAAAACCCCATAAAATTTTTATGGGGTGCACAAATTTAAATATAATTTATTTTTAAAATGTTCCTGCCACAAGAATGCCACGTGTCCATTTTCATTAAAAAATCTCTAATAGTTTTCGATATATCGGAAAAAATCGATTTTTATCTTGTAACTTCAAAGGGCTATAACTTTTTTGTATGCTCATTTGGACTAAGGTAAGTTAGGTTCAATCGAACTATTTTTGGTCCCAGAATATGTGATTTAATTTATGACCTGTATTTTTGTTACACCCTGTAGAGACGGTCTAACATCTCGAGAAATACACTTTCAAATGAAAAACCAAAAAATACGTGTTTAATATTTTTCAAAAACCTATCGAATCACACTAAACATGACCCTCCACCCCACTCCCTAGAGATGAGGTGTGGGATAACTTTAAAATTTTAAATAACAACCTCCATTTTTTATTACCGATTTGGATTCGTCATGAAAAATTAACTAACGTTTATTCGAAACATTTTTTAGAATTGTTGATAGATGGCGCTGTAATTGGAAAAAGACAATTTATTAGCGCCATCTATCAACCATTATAAAAAATGTTTCGAATAAATGTTGCTTAGTTTTTCATGACGAATCCAAATCTGCAATAAAATATGGAGTTTGCTATTTAAGATTTTAAAGTTACACCCCAGCTCACCTCTAGGGGGTGAGGTGGAGGGTCATGTTTAGCTAAATTCGATAGGTTTTTCAAAATATTAAATACGTATTTTTTGGTTTTTCATTTGGAAGTGTATTTCTCGAGATATTACACCGTTTCTGTAATTTACGTACGGTATCACGATAAATTGTTTTTTCCGATTATAGCGTCATCTATCCGTAATTCTAAAAAATGTCTCGAATAAAAGTTGCTTACTTTTACATAAGAAATTCAAATCTGAAATAAAAACTCGGGGTTTCTATTTAAGATTTCAAAGTTACCCCCCTCCCCCCCACCTCTAGTGAATGGAGTGGGGATCGTATTTGATGTCATTGGATAGATTTTTAAAAATTATTGAAAACGTATTTTCAATTTTTCAATCCGATGTTTAGTTAGCGAAATATTTGACCGTTCCGCTACTTTTGGGACACCCTATAATATATAAAAATTATATATACCATTTTAAACAACCGTGGTATTATAAAAAGTATTTTTTTCTACTAATGTAATTTTTGGAATTATAATTAGAAACAGTTAATACACCTACTAAAAATTCATATTTTATAAGTTAATTATTCTTTCGAAACATGTTGTGTCCTATATGTATAACAAAACCGTGGTAAGTGTTATAAAAAGTACTTTTATATTATAGTGTAATTTTTGGAATTTTAAGCATTTTATATCGTCAAATTATTTTATATTCTCTCCTATAAATAATAAAAACGTTTTATTATAAAAAAGTCCTTTTTTATAAAAGTGTAATTATTATTTTATCCAAGGCAACTGCCACAGAATAAGGATCTTACAGGAATAAGGAATCTACAGAATAAAGATCTTACAGGAATAAGGAATCTTACCATCAGATTTGGTACATAAATAGCAGAATCTATTACAGTATTACGTGTCCCACTTTCGAATAATGTAAAGTTTACATTGCGTATTTCATTGGTAGAAGTATACTGCATACTGTAACCATGAGAGGTATTAAAAACTTTTTGAAAATCAAAGGACACGCATAAAAAGTTTGAATCTCTTTTAGATCTTATTTGATGTTTTTTGAACAGAGCCAGAGATGATTCTCTAATAGGAAGACGATCAGTGAGAAGACCACGAAATAGGGGTCGACAAGACAAGAATTCTTGTCTTGACAACAACTTCTTGTCTTGTCTTGAGAAAAAATCAAGAAATTTAAAAAAATCTTGTCTTGACGTTTTCTTGACATTTTATATCTTGTCTTGACTCAAGAAATTTCAAGATCTTGAAATTTCTTGATTACCTGGTCCGGTGGTTCCCCGGCGACCTTTTTATTGCGTTGCATGTTAACGCGGCCACGGGGGAAGTCCCGATCAAAAATCTAAATAAATGCAAAATATTAGATAAAGAATGGGTTCTGATCAGTAAATTTTGTCAGTATCTGAGAAGCTTTGAAACACTTTCTTCAATACTCGAAGGCTCGAAGGGGAAAAATATTGCATACTCCCATTGGTAGTAATTGGAGTAAACTTACTTTTAGACAAACTAGAAATACTGGGATCAATAACTTGATAATTAAATTGATAGAGACACTACCGAGAGATACTTCATTTAAGCTGTGAGAGATAAAATACTGAAACACTATACCAAAACTAATTGGATATACTGTATAGTTCTTATTTTCCTCGGCATAAAGTAGAGGCATTTTCCTCTTCATCTTGGAGAAAACTTCTACAATGTAAGAGTCAGTACAAAAATTTGAAGAAATATTTAAAGCTTACTATTTTAATAAATCCCAGAATGATCTACAGCAGTAGTTCTCAACCTTTTATGTCTGGCGACCACCTTCTGATGTTTTTTCATATTTGCGACCCATCCCTCCCCATGATGATAGAAAATATAAGGAACACTATCACTGTACGCTAAACAGCTACTCTAAGAGCCACGCCGCGACCCACCTGAAATTCGCCCGCGACCCACCAGTGGGTCGCGATCCACCGGTTGGGAAACGCTGATCTACAGAATCCAATACCAGAGCCAGCACTTAGTCTAAAAAAAGAAGGTAACGAATTTGATTGAGATATTACTTACCTATTTAAGAACGCTGACAATGATAAAAACACACCTATATCAAAAATTTGGAATTTTATTAAAAAAATATCAAATAAGAATAACACTTACAAAAAACCCCCACTAACGCAATCAATTATTGAGGAATTATTAGATACATATGCACCGACTTATGTACCAAATATTTTAAAGACAATAGATAATAATATGCATGTAATAGATTGCAATGAGCTTCAAACTCCGTTTGATCTTGAAGATTTGGAGGTTGCAATGAAAACAACAAAGAATAGTACTCCTGGCTATGATTTTATTACCTATGAATTAATTTATAATTTACCCATAATAGCTAAGGAGCAATTACTTAAAGTTTTCAATAGTTGGTGGGTAGGAGAGCAATACATAGATCATTTTAAAAAATATATCATACAACCATTATTAAAAGCTAACAAAGACAAAAATTTATCTAAGTCATATCGACCAATTTCTTTAATGTCGTGTATAAGTAAAACCTTCGAAAGATTAATCAAAGCTCGACTAGAATGGTTTTTAGAATCAAATTGTATTTTACCTAGTACACAATATGGATTTCGCCAAGGCCTTGGATCATTGGATGTAGTAACGAAGCTAGTTACAGATATACAAATTGCGTTGTCTAAAAATGAGTACCTAGTTTGTTTGTTTCTGGATATAAAAGGAGCTTATGATTCAGTAGATCTTAACATACTAAAATATAAAATGTGTTCACTTGGTTTCAATAATGAAATCTGTAATAATATATTAAATCTATATACTAATAGAACAATATGGATAAAAGATCATAGAAATATACTACACGGACCAAGAGTTGTAAATCAAGGTCTGCCACAGGGTTCAGTATTAAGTCCAACATTATTCAACTTATATTCTGCTAGTATTCATAGTTTGTTTGACGAAAACATTAAATGTTTACAATATGCAGATGATATCTGTATATACTCCACTCAAAAAACCTACGACGACTGTCTACGGTCATTGAGACATATAGTTGAAATTATTATACAATGGACAAATGAAAATAATATGACAATGTCCACAGAAAAATCCAATATTATGTTTTTCACCAGGCATAGGTTGCGCGCACCGGGAAACGTAACCTCGAGTGGGCGTACTATACCAGTGGTGAATCAGTATAAGTATCTAGGGATAGTACTAGATAATAAACTTCTGTGGACTAAACATATTCAATACATCAAAGGTAAGTGTGAAAAAAAAATAAATATACTAAGGTGTATTACCAACAGAAAATGGGGTGCAGACCCCAAAACAGCTTTATTGTTCTACAATGCTTGTATTCGGTCAGTCGTGGACTATGGGTGTTGGATATATGGATCAGCAAGCAATACGAATTTAAAAATATTAGATCGGATACAATACAGATGCTTGAGAATATGTTTAAGTGCAATGGTATCCACTCCAACAAACGTTATGCTAGCAGAGTGTAATGAAATCCCATTCAATTTACGTAGACAATTTTTAGCTCAAAAATACTGCATAAAGCTAAGAAACAATGAGTCAGACCTTTTAACAAGTCTGGCTTTATTAAACATGGAAAACTTAACTAGCAAATATTGGAGAATAAAAAATTCACCACCACTAACAGATGCATTCATTGAAACCAGGAATTATACAGATTTACACAACAGTAAATTATTACCAATTTATAAATTTCCGTATAAAACTTTGATAAAAAAACCAAGAATCATAATTCCTAAATATACAGAATCAAATCATTTAAATAATATTTTAGTAAAATCTATACTGAGCGACTTTGTGGATTATACAGTAATTTACACAGATGGTTCTAAAAATCAAACAGGAGTAGGATGTGCTATGTATGTGCAAAATACCCATCAACATAATAATTATAAATTATCTAGTATTAGTAGTATGGATCAAAGAGAATAATATTGAAAAAGCTGTGATAATAACAGACTCCAGATCTGCAATATATGCAATTCAAAACACTGATTTTAATTCATACAAATCAAAAATTTTATGTAATATAAAAAATAATTTGACTAAAGTGGAAGTAGTATTTATATGGGCAAAAGGGCATGCCGGTATACTGGGTAATGAAAAAGTGGATGAGTTGGCCAAAGATGCAATAAAAAATGGTGAGATCCTAACTCAGATCTTATCGACTGATGCAATAAATGACGTCAAAGATAGAATAAATAAAATATGGAAAAAACAATGGAAAAATATTTCAAGCATATCAAAAAATTTATATTTTTCTTTACATCAAGGACTTCCTCCGCCACCTGAATACATATTTAAGTATAACCTGCCAAAGCAAGATATTTCTACTATCGTCAGATTAAAAACTCGACACGGAAAATATGAGGCACATCTGCACAAATTAGGAATAGTTAATTCATCAGTCTGTTTTTGTCATAATGTTTCGATTAGAGATTTGAACCATATTTTCTTTGAATGCAAAATTAACGAGAGATATATAAATCAATTGTATTACAATTTACGACAAACACAAGTTCATTTTCCAATTAGTATAGAATATCTACTAAGTTGTCATAAAATGGAAATATTTAAATTACTCATAAACTACTTGAAAGAAACAAATATAGTCATTTGAGTCAGATAGGTGGGAATATAACAAAATTAATAAATTGAGGTAAAAATAAAATAAAAATCTGTGGCTAACGGACCCGCATCCAAGCCATTTTTTCACACACACACACACACAATGATAACTTACAATCTTGGAAGTATGAAATTGAAAAATACATAAATGAGCCTAGGTCAGAATATACTGGTCTGAGAATATACTTGATTGGTGGAGAAGACACGAAAATATCTACCCGTCATTATCGAAAATGGCCAAGGATTTTTATTGCTATTTATACTATACTATGCTTTATATACTGCGGAAATGCCACTTTCAAGAGCAGCTTTAACCATAACAAAGCCAATAAATTTACTAGGCATTGACTCCTTGAGAAGTGTTATCTGCCTTAATTCATGGCTTATCAATTCCGATTTAAAAATGGGCTAAATTTGTTATTTAAAATAAAATCTAGTTTGAAATTTTATTTTCGACAGAATTAGGTAAGTATCATTAATTATTAATTTTCATTTACATTTTTGTAAATCGTTTTAACAAAAAAATGTTCAATAAACTAAAATATGTTATATTATGTTAAAATAATGTTATCTTTTTCACAAATAAATACGTTTTAGAGTTTTCATTATTAGTCGAGATATTTCAAGATTTCTTGTTTTCTTGACAAGAAATCTTGGTATTGATATAAAATTTCTTGTCTGGTCTTGAAATCTAAAATTACTTCTTGTCTTGATCTTGTCTTGACATCAAGACAAGATCAAGACAAGATCTTGAAATTTTCAAGAAGTTGGCGAACCCTACCACGAAAACGATGGAACGACAACTTACTTGAGGCACATTGAATAAATAGTCATGCCTCTCCAAAAAGAAGAAGAAGAAGAAGAAGAAGAGGAAGAGATTTACCAAACAACACTTTGAAGATTTGTTTTAAAGGAATAAGTTGCATTTTGTAAAGTTGATTTATATTTTGTTATTTTACGAATTATAATCATTTAATTATAATCATTTAAACAATTAAATTGTTTATAACAAATTCGCGTCACTTGCGACGTAAAAAACAAGTTTGAAGCTGAAATTCTGTGGATCAAAATACACCGTGAAACCTGACGTGGACTTTGAGGCGGCTACAAAACAGCCCAGCCCAATGGAATGGAATAATACATTTTAAAGATAACACAAATATTTTTGGAAAATTTTTTAAGCTTTACAATGCAGTGATGACCACTTACGTCTAATTCGTCAAATTGATAACTCTAATACTAATCCCAAACTGTCATTAAACTGTCAATATGATCTCAAAGAACATGAACTGATATCTACTAGTTTTATTAGTCCAAATTTTAAGTTTATTAATGTCCTCCAATAATAAATTACATTAATGCATTTTAAAGATTTCACGGAAGAGTTTTATCAGTACCCCCATCAAATTTCTTATTCACAACTATTAAGAAGCCAACATGAATCATTTGAATCGTTTAGCAAAATTGTTGAAAGCGCCAAAAATCTACACGCAGTTTCCAAAAACAGCAAGAAACAGCATGGAAAAGTTTTAAAGAACGTTTTTACTCAACTTAAGAACAAAACCAGTACGGAGTTAGGGCAGTTTCTTGATCTAAATGCAATGAACGGAGTTGCAGAACCATCCAATATTTCGGCATTCAAAAAACCAATGGCACACAAACAAAAACTTCAAGTATTTACGTCAAATATAGGGAATGATGATAAATTGGTATCAAAGAAAGTTACACATTCAAAAAGACAAAAAAGATTCAAAAAAGGTAATATAAAAGAAGAAACGAAGGATGTTCCGGATGATGTTTCAACTGTATTACCATTCTCTGGTATGTAGTTTTACACAAAACATTTCTATAATCTGTAAACATGAAAAGAAACTGCATTCCATTCTTTTCTTTTATTCCATTTTTTTCATTTTATTCTTTTTCTGATAATTCAACCTATGTACCTATTTTTCGTTCTCTAAGTCAAATAGGGTGATGACAGAATTGAAGACCTAAGTGGAAGAAGGGGGTATACAAAGCCTACCTTTTGAGATATGGGCAGTTAAAGTTTTTATTCCTCTACTTTTATCATGAAAATATTGTTTGTGTTATTTGGCTTTATTTATATTGCTATGTATCAGCATTCCTTTGCATATTATAATGTTGATAATTTGTTTGGATCTTTAGTATTTTTTCTAAAAATAAATAAAAACTGTACATACCGCCTTCTTCCATTAATTATTTTAGTTTAAAATCCACAAGGAAAAATTTCCTGTAGCTGGCTGTATACCATTAATTACAAAAAATTGAAGAAAAATCTTCTGTGTAAAAGGTATATTTATTTTAAAAACCCCAAAAAGGGCTACAAATACAAAACATAACGTTTTCGCTCTAAAGAGAGCATCATCAGTGTTCTTTGCAAGCTCTACATGCTAAGCAACCAAAAATACATGTGAAAAGAAAAAACTGGTTGTAACCGGGACTGGAACAAAAAAAAAAAAAACAACCGGAAAAACCGATTACAGCAGAGTAAAAAAACCGGTTTTCGGTTACGACCAGTAGGTTTTTCGAATCCCTAATTCTGTCGTGTCATGAGGTTTGGTTAGAGCGTAGACGTTTTACTGTGAATTTATTTGTTTCACTTTACATACCTGCTTTGCCTGTAGTTGCGGGTTCTTTTAATAGAAAAAACTTTTTGTGTACAGTTCTTCATACATTTTGTGACTTACAGTTTAAGTACTTAGTACAAATGCAAACGTTTTATTACATAAAGATTTGCAGGTGTTATCGATAATTCTGCAAAGTTCGTGACTTGTCCCAAGGATAATTCAAGCAGCAATTTAAACACGAATTCAAATTCGCATTCATCGACATTAATTAAAAATGAAAGTAAAGAAGAAGGAATACTAATGGATATATATAATAGTATAACAAAAGGTAAGTCTAATAATAAACTTTAGAAATAGCTATTCGCGGTGTGCAAGTACTTGAAAGGGAAACGAGAAACGACCGTGCGCGAGTCGCGGAGAAATATTGCAACTATCTTAAATAATTCATATTGTCAATTGAAATTGTCAAATTGACGTATATTTCATACCTTCTGTCATTGAAGCAGAAAAATTATATATTGCTCCACAATATTGATATGATATGCAATTATTATATAAAGGTAAATTTAATTAATTGTATTTTGCTTGCAGTACTGCATTTTAATAACTAATTTTATTTACTACATACAATTGTTTACGTTTGCCTAACATAACCTGCATCTTATTTTTTCTTTTTATTATTTTTTTGGACTATGGCCTTGACAATTATCCAGCAACCAGGACTAATATAATTGGCCAATATAATTAAAAGTGCGAATAAAAGTACAGAGCGTAGAAATAGAGGTCGCTTTGCCGAACTTGCACGGTCCCAATACCAAAATTCGGTAATGACCCTAAAAATTACACGGTAGTATCGCCGTATTTCACGTTAATTTACTGGGCTATTTAGGCATATAATATTTTAATGTGTTTTTCTACGTAGATTACGAATATAATATTACCAGTTCGAGATGTTGAACCAAATTCGATTAACCGATCTCAATGTCGAAAAATCGAATTTTTGACTTATTAGTCCTGTCGCCAGGCAGGGTAGGTACAACGGTCTCCTTTATCCAGATGGACTTCTCCAAGTTTTTTTTATGTATTTTGACCCGTAGAACACGAATTTTTTGAGTAACAGTTGATCCGGATGTCGATAAGATTGTTATAAATAAAGAACTTAAGGAATTACATAACAGCGATTTTTCGCAAAACAAAACATTTTTTTGTATTATTTTTTGGCTCATTCGTCATTCTAAGCAAAAAATCTTCTGACAAGTTTTTTCGTAGGATACATAGTTTTCGAGATAAACGCGGTTGAACTTTAAACAATCGAAAAATTGCAATTTTTGAACCCGAATAACTTGACTAAAAAATAAAATAGCAATTCTGCTTACCGCATTTGAAAGTTCAAGTCAAATTCTATCGGTTTTGATGATTTTACTAAAAATTTATTTTTTTATTGTTAAACAAAGATTTAAACACATAGTGCTTGAGTGATGTTTTCAATGCATTTTATTTTTTAATCAAGTTATTCGAGTTCAAAAAATGCAATTTTTCGATTTTTTGAAAGTTTAACCGCATTTATCTCGAAAATTATGAACTATGCATCCTCCGAAAAAACTTGTAAGAACATTTTTGCTTCGAATGACCCAAAAAATACAAAAAAATATTTTGTTTTGCGAAAAATCGCTGTTATGTAATTCCTCAAGTTCTTTGTTTATAACAATCTTATTGACACACGGATCAACTGTTACCCAAATAATTCGTGTTCTACGGGTCAAAATACATAATAAAAAGAATGTGTGTGTACTTTGTACGCACGTAAGAAGTTATACTTCTACTACATATTATGTGATTTTTAAGACAATACCAAAAATTTTAAAAATAAAAGAATAAAACGCACACAAACACATTGAAAAGTGCCACAAAGAAAAAATGATTTCTGAACGATAATAATTGTTGGCAAAAATTTTAAATACGCATTTTCTGAAAAAAAAAAAATTATATAACAAATATACTTACAATCATAAAATGCATAAAAAAATAAAAAATGAAAACTTGCATCGGGAATCGAACCCGTGAATTTCGGGGCGCTTTGATTCGTAATCGAAGCCTAGACTCACTCGTCCAATTCCACATTATTTGTCATGTGGAAAAATAGGGTAACTGAACGTTTTACTGTTTGACAGTTGTTTTGAATATAATTAAATTATGTAGTTTAAATTTTGCGGAAGAAAATATTAAAATATAACAAAACAGGAAGAAAACAATATATTAGATGAAGATTGGTAGAACTTTTGTTGGTAATCAAATTAAGTATGTAAATCAAAGCATCACATACCTACTAGATAAATAAATCTACGCCAAAAAATCATAATTTAAAAATAAAAATCGGACCTAATTTCGATTTCTCTCTAAAATCCCCATTCTTGAGAAAATAAATGTACAGTAGAGCGTCGATTATCCGAACGTCGATCAACCGAACGACCGCTTATTCGAACTATCGACTCCCGCGTCCCGCACTCGAATACCGAGCAAGCGTTAGTAATTGACGCTTAAAATATCTTCAATTATCTTCAATATTGTAACCAAAAATAATTATGTTGTTGCAAAGACTGCACTTTTTTGTTTAGTTGCTAGTTGTCATTATCAAGATATAAATAAATATGTAGGTATATAAATATGGCTTTTATTCACTTGTGGATAAATATGTATGACTATAAATATGTATCAATATATTGTAGTTCGATTATCCGAACAAATCGGTTTTCCGAACACCTATGTCCCCCAATTAGTTCGGATAATCGACGCTCTACTGTATTTCAACCTAATCCAAATGTATAATTACAATATGATTATAATAAAAACTACTTACCAAATTAGAATGAGTTTTCCTTGTCCAAAATAGTCCAAAAGTCCAAAAATATAGGTATATGAAAACTATTTAAAAAGGCAGTATAACTAACTTTTGTTTGTTGTTTCTTTTCACACAAATTTTAAAACGCAACAACCATAAATAATCTAACTACAGCTGTGCCACAGCCGCCATATTGAACAATTTTTGACATGTCATTTGAACATCCAATCAGAACAAAGTTATAATGCGCATGCGCCGGGATCATAGGTTTTAACATATAAAAATTCACCCTCATATCGCCGGTAAAGAAGTATAACTTCAAAAAAGTTTGGGTAAGTCCATCTGAATAAAGGAGGTCGTTGTACCCTGCCTGGCGACAGGACTATATATTATTAGACAAATCTACACTCACGTACAAAAATATTTCATATTTTGAAATTAATGTGTAAAATAAAATTTTTTGTGCTGCCCCCAGTATCATAGAAATAGGATTTCTTTTCGGAATGCGATGTTTTATTACATATATCATATAAATGGTATAATCGGATTTAAATTTAATATGGCTATATGGTGGCCAATATAATTTTTTAAATTGAATCTCATCAAGGTAAGTACCTATTCACTAGAGTTGCACAAGTTTGACTTGAATGTTTGAACTTGACTTGAGTTTGACTTAATTTCAAGTCAAACTCAAGTCAATCCTTCTGACAAATAATTCAAGTCAAGTCAAACTGGTCAATCGCACAGGTTTGAAAATTCAAACTGTTTGTCAAACTAGTTTGAAAGAGTTTGAAAAATAATTTATTTCGTAGATATATTTTTTTAACAATCCACGAGGAAAATAAAATTCCTGTAGATGGCTGTATACCATAAATCACAAAAAATACAGGATCCCTTGTAAAAGGTATATTTAAAAGACCCTAATAAGGGTTACATCACAAAACAAAACGTTTTGGGATTAACAAGTAATCCATCATCAGTGCTAAGCCAATAACATGCATGCGTGAGCCACCAAAAAGTTATGGGTAAAAACCCTTTAAAAGGTATAAGATCTTATATTATACTACATATTATGTTTAAAATAGTTGGATATTGCAAATATTCCTGAATATTACCCAGGGCAAAAGAGGACTCTAACCCACGTGGATGTGATATGAGAGGTATGAACCTCACATATTAAAAGGTATAGTGTCTAAACTATACCTTTTAAAGGGTTTTTACCCATAACTTTTTGGTGGCTCACGCATGCATGTTATTGGCTTAACACTGATGATGGATTACTTGGTAATCCGAAAACGTTTTGTTTTGTGATGTAACATGGATACACCATGGTTTAAAAAGTTTCCATATATTGATAAAAGACACTTAACGAACATAATAAGAATGAGAACAGGACATGGTATATTTGGAACTCATTTACATCGAATCAACATTAAAACACATCCATACTGTGAGTGTGGAGAGGAAGAAGATCTAGACCACATTTTTCTTCATTGTCCAATTAATAAAGTAATTATTATTAGGGTCTTTTAAATATACCTTTTACAAAGGTATATTTAAAAGGGTATTTACCTCTATTTTATTATTTTTTTATATATTTTTTTGTTGAGATAGACATGTCAGTTGCCAACTAAGATAAGAAATTTAATAATACATTGAGTGCCATATAAATCATCCTTTAGTTCCAATAATTTTAGTATTTGTTTCCCTCTACTCATTTTTAAAAATCATGTACAATAGAACACTGACATTTTCACAGTAAATTATTTTAAGCACGCACAACAAAATTAAATAAAAAAAATACTAAATGAACAGTTTTTGGTTAAAATGGGATCTAGCTACATATTTTTATAATTTTCTGCTTTTATAACCCATAACAATAAACACCGCACCGGCACCGTCTTCAACGACAGGACGAAAGTCATAAAAAAAGGTTTAGGAAAGTTAAAAAGCAAGAAAACAAAGAACCTCAAAAATCTGTTTTCGTACCAACCCCTTTTTAAGCATGTTAATTCCTTGAAATGTTATGGTCAAATTTGGATTATCTACATTTTTTCAATACTAACGCCCCAGAATCTAACAGAGAATCGTAACATGTGGTGTGTACTAAAGTCAAGCTGCGTAAAGTGAAAGCAGTAGGTACTAACAGTATAAGTTGACCTGCACCTACAAAGCAGACTTTTGAAATTAAAAGTTGTACTGTTGGAATAAAATCAATATTTATACATGAAAAACAGGCTATTGATTTATACTCTTAGTACAGAAATGATTAATAAACATTCAAAATTCAAAATATAGAAGAATCCCGAAAGGTCCATTTTATGACTTATACTATATTCTTAGTACATAGCACGTTAGACGTAATATAAAGATTTTATATAGATTATTTGTATTTTTCAATTTAATTATAAATAAACACAACATTTTCACTTTAAAAAAATTCCATCATTTTTTGACGGAAACTTCAAAATTAATGTACATTAATAGGGACAAAACTGTTATTCTGGCCAAACGCTTAGTTTAGCATAAACAGACCAAAGTGGGCGCTTATATTAGTCTACAATTGCGAAACTGTTATGAATGGCAGTTATGGATATGGCAGTTATGGATATGGCAGTTATGAATGGCAGTTAAGAATGGCAGTTATGAATATAGTCTTGTTATGCAAAACTAAAATCCCTTAATATACAGAATGTCGCTTGGTTTATTTTTGTTTTTCTTAGTAACCGTTAACGTGACAATAACAGGGATTTTTCCAAGATAGTTTTAGCTATATGTCACCAGAATCCGCTGTTATCTCGATTTTAAAGAAATGGCGCTTGATCGAGTTATGCATAACGTTGTCCTTTTAAATAATTAGTTCACTGTTTGTGATTTTATAACGCTGTTCTTTATTTTTATATAATAGAAGTATGTATGCACTTTTCAATTTTCATTGCTTTGAAATCACCTGCCACAACATCAAATAAATCAGTATATTTATTTTTCTTAATTAATACTGCTTCGACTATAGATTGTTTCTCTTAATTTTTGCAGTGGAAATACTTTCAATATCAGACTCAATTTGTCTTCTTCTTTTTCTTCTTCTTCTTCTTCTTCTTCTTCTTCTTCTTTTTCTTCTTCTTCTTCTTCTTTAATTTGTTCTGGTACTTATTCTGAACCGAAAAATATCCAAATTCAGATATTATCTTCCAAAGACACACACTTCAAAACGAACGTAATAAACAAGCCAAATATGGACGTCTAAAAAATATGAACTACAAACTAATTTGCGGAGTAGCAGAATACAGATTCAGACCTATCCAAATAAGTCACAACAAAATCCGTACGCTCTCAATTAGAATTGGAAATAATTACGTTGCCAATATGATATTCAAACTTCAAACTGTTTGAAGAAGTTTGATTTCAAGTCAAACCTAAAGATATCGAAATCAAGTCAAGTCAAACTTTTTTACAAAAAAAGTTTGATTTTCAAGTCAAGTCAAGTTTGTTGAATAAAATCAAACTAGTTTGACTTGATGCATCTCTACTATTCACTATTCTACCGACATGAAGACCTGTATGATGGTGCATTAACACGAATTTGTTATCCAATATGGCAGCCAAATGGCAAAACATGATCTTCTAAAATGTTTTTAATGTACATATCAGCTGTACCCAATCACCTCCACAAGTTCGGTCTCTTCTTTCCAAGAAATACCACTCCATAGCACTATGCCGCCATCACCAAAATTAATACTCTGTATGAGGTTACATCTGGCATACCGTTCACCATATGGAAGCAGGATTTACAAAACTTCGTCTACAGAAGAGTTGGCTAACAGTATGTCAGTTGTAACCTCATACAGAGCGTTAGTTTTGTGATGGCGGCATAGTGCTACAAAGCGGTATTGCTTTAAAAGTACATACCGAACACGTGGAGGTGATTAGGCGAATGTCAACTGATATGTACATTGAAAACATTTTAGAAGATGATGTTTTGCCATTTGAAAGCCATAGTAGATATGACATATTGGTGCTATTGCTCGTCTTCATGCCGTTAGCATAGTGAATACTTATCTTGATGAGATTAAATTTAAAAATTATACTGGCATATAGCACAGATACAGCATATAGCACAGATCAGATTTAAATCCTATTATAGAATTTATATGATACTTTAAAACATCGCATTCGGAAAAGAAATCTTATTCCTATGATACAGAATGAAAAATTTCATTCCACATGCATATGCAATATTTTTGTCCGTTAGTGTAGAATAATATAGAAATCTTTAACAAAGTTTTTGCTATGGTAATTCTCGCATTCTCAGCTTGTTCTTATTGACATGTATAATTTTTTAGTCCTCTCATCTTTTAAATGCAAAACCAAGGGCAGCAGCAAAAATCCAGAGCCTCCCAGAACTACTAATTATATTATCCAAGCTATTAATACTACACAAACTAGTAGTAACAAAAAAACAAATGTTTCAAGTAATACTCAACGAGATAAATGTGAAAAATGTGGAAGTTTCCTGCTACCAAAATGGCATGGGTGCAATTGCTGGTCAACAGAAGAGGAAACGTTATTCTGTTTGCTTAAATTAGAGGCCAGGGAGAACTTTAAGCAGATAAAACAAATTGAACATGACCTTAGAGTACACAAGAAAGCTCTACAACTATTAAATAGTAGGTGTTCAAGTTTGGAGAAAATTGTTAAAAAGAAAACTGAAAAAAGTAAAGAGATGTCCAAATACTCTAAGATTCCCGAAAACGGTTTTAGGAATTCGTCTGATGCAACAGAAAATAAGTAAGTTAAAATTTATTTGATACTTTAGTTTTATTTAGCAAGTTGTAGAAGCTGTTGAAATTGTCTCTTTCTCTTAAAAAATTGTCTCATTTTCCTATGGCGGGTCCTGATCTCCCCCACTATCCACCTCTAAATATCTCTGTCCGTCGCTGCTCCTTTAATTATCCACTCTCAATATCTCTTTAATATGGGTTCTCACTTCCTCTATTCACCTCCCTTAGTAGTTTAATCTGGGCAGATTATCGGAGAATAGGCCATTTTTGGGAAAAGATTCCAGCAATTTTTTGCTGGAATCGAAGCTTATGATTGTATATATTAATAATACAGGTATGCAAAGTCCGCAGATAGTGTGCTACTTTTTTTATGAACAAAATGGCGCCCGAAAATCGTGTTATTTTCAATTTTTCTCTATAACTCCAAAGATTTTAACTTTACACCAAAAACACCCAAATAAAAATTCACCGTAATTAAATTCTGCATAGAGACGTGTTTTTCCCGATTTAATTCGAAGAAAATTTTCCCCGGAAAATTCGGGGTTTTCCAACAAAATCTTTAATTTTCAACTAAAATTTTAGATAAGTAATTGTTTATCAATAATTAAATAACTTGGTAATATAAAAGTTCTTTTCATATAGATTATAATTCCAGAAGCCGATAGAAATTGAATGAACAGTTTAGCAACAATTGAATTGTTAATTAAAATTTAACGGTCGCTATAATAACCACAATAATTATGATACATAAAAATAACTATGGTTTTTGTATAAAAACACACTGTACCTATCTAATGTATTTCACAGAATTGAAATTGGACTATTTAAGCGGCCTCAGGAATATTTTAAAATTATAAACAATCTTTTGGCTTATAAACAAATAGAGTATCTCGGGAAATATTAAATTAAATTTAATCATAAAAACGGTACTGGAAAAAAGCAAAACGACGCTTCTTTCAAAAGAAAAAACGTTTAATTGTGATGAGTGATTCCATAGATACAACCGGTCAAAGTTGACCGGAATTTACGGCAAATATTTAAACATTAGGCTCATAATTTTCGAACCGTCACCTTTTTATTTTAGTTCTCTTTCTCCGCACCAATTTTCATATCTTTTCATAAATACTATCGATATTACGAGTGAAAATTGCCAAAAATAGCAAAATTCCAATAAAAAATTAGGTTGGAGAAAATGTAATCTCAAAGTTCATACGTTAAAAAATGCACTTTCTCGGCTTCCCATGGAGCAATTCTTCATTCTTTTTTTGTTTCCAAGTAACTCGAGTAGAGTCATCTAACTAAAGCATTGTTAAATGTCAAAGTTGATTTTGTTTTGTTATAATAAATAAATTTATTTATTATAACAAAAATTTTTAATTTGTTTAAATAAAGACTGTTTAAATAATTATACAGTTTTCAAATGAGAATATTTGTGTTTTTAACGTTAAAAGGTACACTTGTAGTAAATTTATCTAAAAAAAGTTTACAACTGGAAAAAATATGTAGTTTTCTTTTCTTATAAATAAATTAATCTATTATAACAAAACAAAAGCAAGTTTGACATTTACTGATATGTTAGTTAGATGGCTCTACTCGAGTTACTTGGGAACAAAAAAAGAATGAAGCTTATGAAGATATCTTATTGTAAATGTTTCAGTATTGTAATAAAAAATTACAAATTACATACCTATTTGGAAAATGTACCTAGCTAGTAGGTAATGCTTTGATTTACATAATTTGATTACCAACAAAATTTCTACCATTCTTCATCTAATATATTGCTTTTTTAGTCTACATTTTGTTGTATTTTAATATTTTAATTCCACGAGAATCAAACTTATTTGATTAAACTAAGAGAATAAGCAACTCTTAAAAAAGTTTAAAACGTTTAGTTGCTATATATTCGCACATCATTCACATGTTTCGGTAGTTAAATTCTGAGTGCGGTGAGTTCAAAATCTAACAACCTGATAGACGCAGATTCAATCCCCAATGCAAATTTTTATTTTTTTTTTATTTTTTTATACATTTTATGATTGTAAGTATTGTTATGATCTGCTTTCTATTACTTTTATATTAATTATTATTTATTTGCTCAATTATTTAATTAACGCAAATCATACATAAAATTATTAAGAAAAAATCTCAGGGTGCCTTTTGTCAAAAAAGTTTAATTAAATTCTCTTAGGTTATACTTATCCTTTCTCGTGGTTTCAGTATCTCTTAGTTGATCCTTATCGGGATAACATAGGAAAAGGAAATAAATAGAAAAATCATAAATAAACACATACAAATACCTTTATTATCAAAAGCAATGCTCTGTAAATTTATTAATTAAATCCTGTGGGCATAACTGTCCAAAAGAAACCTTTACCATATAAATTAATCTAATTCAAACAAATATTTATCGCTTTGTTCTTGATACTATTAATGAAACCAGCTAAACAAACAAATTTGGTATTCGCAAATTACTTATACTTCCTATTAAATTTTTGAAATGTTGGAATCTTAAATGCATATGCTTTTACGTAAAAAAATTTAACTTCTGATTATAAAACAAAATCTATCACAAAGGTTATTGACTGACCTTTTTGATTCACACACAATGATGTCTCCTCTTGACCCAAACAGTTTCTCCTTGTTGATTATGTTAGGCTACCAATCAAAGCCCTCTCCGTTTTCAGCAAACAATCCAGCAGGATACCAGCAACTATTTCTCCAAAACACAAGCCAGGCCTCTTTTTTGCCAGTACTCGTTCAATAAACTCCAAAATTATTTCCTCTCTTTCTTTCAACAATAATCTCCTGAGACCCAAGTATCTTTTTTACTTGGTGTCACAAATAATTTTTATAATGATAATTATTGTAACTTACTCTCTTGGACTGTACATAATCAAATAGATATTTCTTCTCGATTTGATTTGTCTCTCGTACCACTTTTCGGCTACTCCCACTATCAAAACAAAACACTAGTACTTGCTGCTGAACTACTCACGAAAACTTTTGACTGCCCCTTTTGGATGCCGGTAACACAATGAATTTCTCTTTCCAAAACTATCTCAACATTCAAACAAAACTTTCCCCATTCCAAATTTCCAAGCCAATCAGAAACATTTCTCTCTCCACCACCCTGTTTCAATCGAAAAACCCAGTCATTCTTTCAAACAATACTTCTACTCAAATCTAATGACTTTTCGGACATTATCTAAATATTCCTGTCATTAAACAAACATATTTAAAATTCCAAGTCTCTTTACCTCTATTTTTCTAAAAACTAATAATTACATCTACCTGTGGTTTTACCTTTTCCGTAATAAACAATCGGTTTAAAATTATAATCCTAAATAACTTTCACTTCACTTTTTATTTACAAAAATGTTTTTAATTCTTCATGGAAAATTTCATTAAGGAGAAACCACCTGGCGTGACAGCTAACTTCTAATAAATATTTACAAATCAATATACAGGGTGTATCAAATTTATGTGCCCGCGTTATATTAAAAAATAAAATGTTTATTCTATCTTTGATTGATAGATTGATACATAATAGTATATTTATTATATATTTTTTTCAGAAAATATGTATTTAGTTAAAATTTTTCTCAACAATCATTGTTTAGAAATCATTTATTTTTTTCATTTTTCAATGTGTTTGCGTGTGCTTTATTCTTTTATTTTTTTAATTTTTGGTATTGCTTTAATAATAATTTTTGGAAAGTAGTAAGTATTAAAATTAGTTTAATATTTAAATAAAATATAAATAAACTGTTTAAAGTATATTGATTTCGTTGAAATCATAATATAATAGAAGTATAACTTCTTACGTGCGTACAAAGTACACACACATTATTTTTTTTTGTATTTTGTGTATTTTAGAAAAAACTATATTCCTAGTTTTTTAAAGATTTTCCGTAAGGTGCGCGCCATCTTAAAAAATCCGAAAAACTGATTTTTTTAAGAGGTTTTTGGGAGTTTGAACGTGTTTCTCCCATTTTTAAATGTTCTTAAAAAACCAGTTACTGCAATTTACGTGTAACCTATAAAAAAGATATTAATTTGATCTATTTTGAAGTCTATAAACTAGGGAAAATACCCAAAAACCCCCTAAAAACACAGTTTTTTTTTGGATTTTTGAAGATGGCGAACCCTTACGGAAAAATCTCAAAAAAGTTTAAAATATCATAGTGTTTGATAAAATACACAAAATAGAAAAAAAAAAAAATAAACGTCCAGCCATCTCAAAAAAAAGTTAAAGGTACCCACGCTTTTTTCCAAAAAAAAATATTTTTTTTTGAGGTTATGTACACTCAACCTGCGGATATATAAAATAATAGACATGTTTTGTAAAAGCCTCAACTATGCCTGTGAATTTTTTGAAATTTTAAAATTTATTGCATCCCACCTAAAAAAAATAAAAACGAAAAATGAAGTTTTTGATGGAGGGGAAAGGGGGAAGGGGGTGGTGGGTTAAAATTACGCTGAGTCTTATTTTTTAATCACATAGAACTTAAACAAATGAAAAAATTGTATTCTGGGAGTGAGGGAGGGTAGCTTTTAATTTACTTATCCCGTCCATAAGTAGAAAGTTTGATGCGCCACTGTCGACACATGTCCTACTAAAAAGTGACGGCCCAGTGTTCATACGTTTTCTTTTAGGTTCTACTATTTAAGTTATAGGCTCTGATCGTGCCTAAAATGATTAGCAAATTTCACCCGTACCATCTCTTAGTCTCAGTCTATAAGCAATTCTACTTGTTCATTGGCGTAATGATACCTCTATGGAAGGTTTGTTTCCATCTTTTGCGTGGTCCTTGTTACCATAAAACATAAAACTTTATTTTATTTAACTTACAAATTTACATTTTATCTTCAACAGAAAGAAAATGTCAGACACATCTGAAACGCCACATCCGAAAAATACAAATACTGATGCTTCTACAACTACGTACACGAGTAATGGGACTTCAAATACCACCATACGTGAGCAATCTCAATCGTCAACAACCAAAGAGTTCGAAGTGTCTCAAACTGCCAGCAATGAATCTTCCGCTTCAAAATCAGGCACTTCGCAAAATTGGGAAAAAGATGAAAATAATCCACATTCAAGGTTTGTTGCAGTTGCAAAATGTAATAATTTTCTTAACTGTACGACCGATGGAGAGGCTTCCAGAGAACTTTCAACTGTTAATAAACTTGAAATTAGCCAAATCTCTACCACTGAGTCGAATGATTCCTCAAAATCAAGAAATAATAACGTAATAACTACAGGTGTCAATAAAAACAAAGTCAACATCGAAGATTGTTTTACCAAATCTGTACGAAGTTCTAAAGTAAAAATTACAATTTCCAGATCTACTGTATTGATTAAAGCTTCAACAGACGAAGTTAATAATGACAGAACTTTAAGAGAAGGAACCAAACAATTAGAGTAAGTTGTTTTACCAATAATAATTGATTAGTCTCCCTATTATCCAATGGTGATATTTCATTAACCGCAGTTTTTGTTTGGAGACCATAAAATGTATTTAGCATAAAATAAATCATTTTTTAAATACAACACCTAGAGACTTACAACTTTTTGCATTGTGTTCAGGATGATATCAAGAAATAAGTCTACTATAGAAAAATGGATGGAAATGCATAGTTACGTTTTGAAGTGCATGAAATGCATCCAAAGCTGTATTTGTTTTAATAACAAAATAAGGGTTTTAAGGGCCAGATTTTGTCACTCGACGGTTTTTGCGCCATCAAAATCAAAACCGACCACCGGTGCAGCTGGTGCCCAAGTTCACTGCTAAGGTACGTCATCTGAAGTTTCGAGGTTTTTCGGTACTTAATTGATGAAAACAGATTCATTGGCCGTGTTCGGGATCGCTTAACAATAATACGCTATCAGGACCGACTTCCGTAACACCTAGTGCCCAGGGTCCCTGCTAAGGCACATCTTCTGGAGTTTCGAGCATTTTCTGTACCAAATTGTTGCAGATTACTTGAGCGTTTTGGGGTCGCTTAACAAGAATACGCCATCAGAACCAACCGCCGGTGCACCTGGTGCACAAAAACCATCCAAACTCCAGAAGGTACTAAGTCTTGGTAGTGACCTTGGGAACTAGGTGCTCCGGGGATCAGTTCTGATGGCTTATTCGTGTTCAGTAACCAAAAAACCACTCATGTAATCGGTTTGCATCAATTTAGTGCCGAAATCCCTTCAAACTCCAGAAGATGACGTGGCCCTAGACACCAGGTGCTCCGGAGGTAGGTTCTGATGGCGTATTCGTTTTTAGCAACCCCAAAAACCGTCCGAGTCATCTATTTGCATCAATTTAATGCTAAAAACAGATATCTCCAGACGACGTGCCTTAGCAGTGACTCTGATGGGCACCAGGTGCTCCGGAGGTCGGTTCTGATGGTGTTGTCGTGTTCAGCATCCCCAAAAACACCCGTAACAAAATATGGCCCTTAATATGCTTATTTTGACATGTTTGGCACTTTTGAATGCATTTTATGCACTTTACAATACAATTATGCATCTCCATCCACTTTTCCATAGTAGACTTTTTTCCTGACATCATCCTAAACACAACGCAAAAAGTTGTAAGTCTCTAGGTGCTTTATTTAAAAATCGATTTATTCGGGTGTTTTTAGTGATAAATGTTCTTTTTAGTCTATTGAGAATAAACAAAAGTTTAGTCCTAAAATTATTTTCAAAAAGTGCAAATACATACATAAATAAATATTATGTAATAGGGGAGTGCATATAGATTTTCACTTCGGAAAAAATCAAACAAGACAGAACTTTTTGTAATTTCATTAAGAAATGTTTAATAAACAACATATCAAAAAGTTCTACTCAGGAAGTGGGTGATTCATTTTTTATTAAACAAATGACTGCGAAAAAAGATGTTTTTTTTTAAATAACTACGAAAATATAAATTTAAAAAAAAACTGACTTGGCCAATGAAAAATTCAGAAAATTTTACAAAAAAACCTTATATAAAGATTTTTCTAAAATTAAATCTGTAGCTTCTATAATTTTTTATTTATAACGCTAAGGTCACCCTTCTCACAAACATTGGCGCACTGTAAACGAGCCTACGGCGAAGTGCACGGTTGAGTTTTTTTAATGTAATTCTTGAACTAATCGATCAAATGAAATTTTACAAATTGAACATGAAAGAAGAATAATTAAGCTATCTTAGAATTATAATAAAAAAAAACAAAATGTATGAGCATAAGTACGGTGTGGGCTGAAAATGAGACTTACATTAATTTTGTTTAAAAATGATTTAAAAATGTGTAACTAATACAATCTTTCTTATAAAACTCTGAATTTTGCACAACTTACCTTTCAATCATCTTACTAAACGATGTTTTATTCAAAAAAAATCTCAAAAATTTAATTCAAATGATACGACGTCTCAAAAAATGTAATTTTTGAAAACTTCATAGTTTTACAGAATTAACACCAATTTAAGACGGTATTACGCAATTTTTAACAGATATATTACAGTTTTATAGGTGTTTTTTTAAAGCTCAGGATGTAGTCTTTAAAATGCACTAAATTATTTTACTTTATAAATAAAATAAACTATTTCTTTTTGAGAAAATTAAGAAAGATAACAAAAATGTAATACAAAAACCGAAAATCAACAGCTAAAAAAATGTTTATACAAAGTGATCAAAACTTTTTTCTGTAAAACTTATCTAAAATACATTTAATAATAAGCTTCAACAATAATAAATGTTCAACAAAAAAAATTTTTTAGCTCTTATACAGTATGTCTGCGTAACTTGGAACCTATTGATAACTTTTTTATTATCAGTCTTACGAAAAAAAGGTATTCTTTATAAAATACTCTGCATCGTATGTAATGTAAGATGCAACCAACAAATATAAAATTTTGTTAATTTTATACGAGGTATGTCAAAAAATATGAATTTTACTCAAGAGTAAAGTACCTACCTTTATATTTCACAATATCGAAAATTGTTAATAAAAAAAGTTGTTTGAAATTAAAAAATATGTTTCAGTGTTCAACTACATCCTTCTAATTAAAATATTGTGAATAATAAAGACACTTAACTCTTAAGAAAAGTTCATATTTTTTACATACCTCGTATAAAACTGAAAAAGTTTGATATCTGATGGTTGTATCATAGATTTTAGACCAGGTAGAGCATTTTATGAAAAATAACTTTTTTTCGTAAAATTGATAATAAAATAGTTACAATAATTGTAATATAATCATGATGGGTATCCGTAATTTGAGAAACAATTGAAATTTTTTTTCGATTAGAATAATGTTATTGTATATTAAAACATAGTTTTTAATTTCAACCAACTTTTCATAATAGCATTTTTTGATATTCTGAAATTAAAAGGTACTTTACTCTTTAAAGAAATTCATATTTTTGACATAATTCGTATAAGATTGATAAAATTTGATATCTGGTGGTTGAGTTTTAGATTTTTGACTATCCAGAGTGTTTTATGAACTTTTTTCGTAAAATTGATAATAAAAAAGTTTTCCATGTGGTTCCTAGGTACGCAAACATACTGTATAAGAGCTTCTGTATAAGAATTTTCAAATTGCAATGCCAGATTCGGATTCAGCATAATCAAAAACAAAATAGAAACATATTTGATCAAAGTAAAATGATGAATTCAACGATATTTTTAAATTATTTATACAAAACAATTGTTATTGTTTAAACAATTAATAAACAATTAGCGGCCAAATCTGCGAGTAGAACTTTTTACTTTAACATGTATATAAACTAACAAAAAAGTTTTAGAAAAATATAAGCTTCTTTGAATTATTCCGAAACAATGCATGTTGTGCATGTTTTCGTTCTAATTGCACTCCCCTATAAGGTGAATTAAAGATTGTTGAAACAATTTTGTATTCTTTTTGTGTATTTGATTATTCTTTCTGTTTTTTAGCGTATGGCTATATATCACAGTTTTTGTATATAAATAAAGGTAACAATACATTATAAATAATTAATTTTTATAAACAAAAATTTAGTTGGTACCCAGTAGAGCATAGCCGGGGAATTTTCCTATTGAACTCAATTGGAATTCGTTTTCTGTGTGTGTTTTTTGTATTGCAACCAGATCAATATCGTTATCTTTTAATAGTTTTTTAATTCTTTCTGTTTATTACACGTTACACGTTACAATTTTCTTATTGATGTGAATAATTTTTTAATCATCTCAAAAGCAATAGCAAACATTAAGAGCCTTACAGAGCTCTAATTGCTTATCTGATCCATGTTTTACTATAGTTTGTTTTTAAACCAAGAGGAGTTATTCAAATTTCCCGCGCCGTGAAGCTTGTTTGTAATTGGTGCAACCTCAGGCAAGTTTACTCAACTGTTATCAAATTTTGGCACTAATGACATTCATAAAATTTTGACACTACTGGCATTTCATAGGTCGATTAAGTTATATCAGCGATTTTTTGTATTTTCTGCGTTATTCCTTTAATTTTTAGATTTTTAGTCTGGTTTTATACAGTTGCACTGGAATAAGTGTTACCCCCTTATTAACTTATTTATTTTTAGCACATAAGCAAAACGCTCGGACAGGTCGATTTTTAAAATAATCATAGTATATTATAGCATCAATGTTTCGAACTTTACGCGATCCCTCTTCAGGTGACAGGTATAACTTTGATTTTTTTTTAAACGGGAAAGTACATCATGTGACACCTCATTTAAAAGATTTTAAAATACTGTACAAAAAAGATTGTAAAATGTATAATAATTTAATCCTTTTTGAGAGCGTATGCGCAAAATTTCGGTCGAATTCTTTTTAAATGAATTAACTTTTTTTAAATGCAAAACTAATAAGTATTTTTGAAAAATTTAAACACAGAATGAAATATTACAGTATTATCGATTTTCCAAAGTCCCTGAGAATTTCTTTAATGTTTATTTTAATAAGTCACAGGGGTGAAAAAATAGAAAATTTAATCTGATTTTTAATTTCAAATACACCATTCAAAAGAAACTACTTGTTTATTCTAAGAGACTTTCAGCCCTCGGTAATAATGTAATCTTTCATTCTGCGTTTAAATTTTTCAAAAATATCTACTTAGTACTTTTCTCGGGATTCGAAATAAATAAATGCGTTTAAAAAGAATTCGACCGAAATTTTGCGCCTACGCTCTCAAAAAGGAATAAAGTATTATACATTTTTGTAGTCAGTATTTCAAAAGCTTTTAAATGTAGGATAAGTAGGATAGAAAATATTAAGTAGATAGGTATAGGAAAATATATTGTAAAATAAATGAGCAAAATTGGTGAATCGGCGAATGAGCCTTGAAGGGCCCGTAGTCATACAACTCCAAAGAAAAAAAAATGAGGTGTCACATGATGTACTTTCATCTGAAGAGGGGTCGCATAAAGTTCGAAAAATTGGTGCTATAATATACTATGATCATTTTAAAAATCGACCTGTCCGAGCGTTTTGCTTATGTGTAAAAATAAATAAGTTAATAAGGGGAGGGGGGTAACACTTATTCCAGCCCAAAATCCGTTGTTTTTAGAACTCTTTAGCGACGTATTAGTATAACATAATATTTATGGATTACCGAAAGGCCGATATGATCCACCAAAAAAAGATGTACCTATTTGGTAATATTTCTAGTGACTTTCTTAAGTGTGAATCTGTCTTTTTAGTTTACTCCTCTTGGTTTAAAAACAAAGCTTAGTTCAATGGAAATATATCCAGGCGTTTGAGCTTTACCATTTTTCATATCTTTTAATCCTTTTTAAATTTCATTTTTTACTTATTAACTATAACTAACTAACCATTTTTTGTAATTAATATTAAATTCGTCTATTTCTGCACCAACGTCCGTCGGGGGTCGTGTTTGGTGTCATTCGATAGAGTTTTGAAAAATATTGAAAACGTATTTTTCAGTTTTTCGATCTGATGTTCATTTTCTTACGCGCCGCCCAAATGGTCAGATTTTTGAAATATACTCTATTCTTCATGTATTTAAATTACCTTGTCCTAATCTGACGTTTTCGAGTTTTTCTAAGGATAGATTTTTTTTACGGACTGCCCCCAACGCACGTCCCTGTATTAAGAGTCCTTATATGGTAGGGTTACATTTACAGGGTACAAGGTTTCTCTCCATGTGACTTTCTGACGCGCTCGAATAACGCGCAAAATCCGCGCTTGGGTTGCCCTACCATTAATAATGATTATTTTCTATCTATAATTATTTATAATTTGAATATTTTGAAAAATAGGGAAAACTAAAATACAATAAGGAAAATCGTGAAATATTTATGACAAACGATTCCAGAAAATTAATTCCAAAAAAAATTAAAAGGATGACAACATCTCTTTCTTCTTCTTCTGGTAGCACTAAAACCCGGGGTAAGTCTTGGCTGACTGCAAAGCTGAGTGGGTAGCCCCATTGTTCTTAAATCTGACCATAGTTATTTTCTGTCCATCGCATTCGTGGGCGTCCTAAGGGCCTTCCTACTGTGGGGCCTTCCTCCCAGATCATCTTGGCAAGGCGGTTATTAGGGAGTCCATGGACATGGCCACATGATGAGAATATCAAAAGAACATTATTTGATACCACCAATTCATGTCTATTTTATCTAAAACTAAGCAAAAACTAAATTAAATTAATTACCTTGTACGCTCAAAAAAATTTAGTTCGTAATATTGATTAACAGTGATTACTGAATAGTATTTCGTTGTCACAACAATTTAATTTGTTGTTTCAACGAACTTTTAGACATTGACGAATGTATTTGGTTATTGTCACAATGATTGAATAATAATTGTGAGAATAACTAGAGTACATTAATCAATAACACTCAATTTATTCAGCCAATAACTCAGTTTCGTATATTTAATAAATACTGCTAATTCTGGCAGCAACTCACGTTCTTGATTTGGTAGATGACAAGCAATTACCTTGGTCTATCGTGACAACGTACCAATTTCATTAAAACAATGTACAAATGTTGTTAATATAGAGTAATATATGATTATTGAATACATGTAAATTGATTGTTGTGACAACGAATGCATTAATCAATCTACTACTGCATTTAATTCCCACAATCAATGCGTTCATTGTGACAACAATCGTAGTTGTTGAGACAATAAATGTTTTGCTTCACCATTTGAAAGTTAACGGCTTTTCCTTATCGTGATACCCCTAGCTTCTCTGTGTTACCGAAGTGCCGAATAATAATTGCATTTCGTTTTCAAATGTAGTCCGTATAGTAGTAGTAGAAGGAAGTTTTTGTGTGTCTATTATCGTGAAATTTCGGTCGAATTCTTTTTAAATGTATTCATTTTTTTCGAATCCTGAGAAAACTAATTATTATTTTTGAAAATTTAAATGCAAAATAAAATATTACAGTATTATCGAGGGTCTGAAGTCCCTGAGAACCTCTATAATAATTATTTTAATAAGTTACAGGGGTGAAAAAGAGAAAATTTAGTATGATTTTTAATTTAAAATAGGCATACCATTCAACAGAAAATTTTTGTTTATTCTAAGGGACTTTCTGCCCTCGGTAATAATGTAATATTTTATTCTGCGTTTTAAATTTTTCAAAAATACTTATTAGTTTTCTCAGATATCAAAAAAAAATGAATGTGCTTAAAAAGAATTCGATCGAAATTTTGCACCTGCACTCTCAAAAAGGATTAAAGTGTTATACATTTTTGGAATCACTATTTCAAACGCTTTTAAATAAGCTGTCACATGACGTACTTTCCCATTAAAAAAAATCAAAGTTACGCCGCGCCTGTCACCTGAAGAGGAATCGTGTAAAGTTCGAAACATTGATGTTATAATATACTTTAATTATTTTAAAAATCGACCTGTCCGAGCGTTTTGCTTATGTGCTAAAAATAAATAAGTTAATAAGGGGGTGGGGGAGTGTAACACTTATTCCAGTACACTGTATAAGTGAAATCATATGAAAAATCACACAGTGTAAAGTCCATTAGGTTAAGGACAAAAAAGGGGGATTTAAAAATTAATATCATACATTGGGCTATTGCATTCAGTAATTATTAATATAAAATACGTTCATAGTAGGAATGAACGGAATTAATTGTAACAATAAACGGAAATAATTCGCTGTTGGGCGTGAAAAAGGGGACAAGTCAATTTTTGATGAAAACGGGATTAAGTCAAATATAGGTTGAAAAAAGTATGTTTTAATTGTGTGTAAAAGGGGACTAGTCAATGTAGCTGAATTTGTATGTAAAGTTGATTGTTCCAAAAGAGGCACTTACAAAATAGTACATAAAGTTTAGTGTAAAAAGGGATATGTTAACATATTCCTTTTGGCACTGCCCATATCAGTATTTCTCTTAGTGAATAATGAGACAACTTGACTTGCCCCCTTATTCACGGTTAGCTTTTAATGTAGCGAGCAACCAACTTAACACACATAACCTATAAATTAGTATGCAAAACGAGTCATAGTTGTGATTATTATTGCAAAATAAAAATATTTGTTTAAATTTAGTAATACCAATATAATAAGTGAAAATTAAAAAATGTCTAGAGGAAAACAAATTCTAAATATGCTAAATGCCGATGGTAAGTAAAATCATAATTTATTTTCCACTGGTAGTGGTAGAATATTTTTACTGTAATCTAAAATTATCCAGTTGTTTCTGTATGTATAATGTGTACACAGAATAAATAAAATAAATGGGATATTGTTTTACAGATGAACAAGAGAATGTTCGTATATATTGTTCAGATAAGGAAACTGTATTAGAAAATTGCAATAAAAGATGTACAAATGCTGACAATTACTTGGAAGGGATTATACCAATGCAGAAAACCTTTCCTTCTGGTAAGTAATAAATAATTTTATTAAAAGTGGGTACACGTAATACAAACTATGGAAGAAATTATATGAACAAAAACAAAATGCGCATTTAGTGTCGTTCTTTTGTTGTTTGCTAATAAAAATTTTATTAGCTAATTTTATTTTTGTTGCATTTTAGAGCAACATGCCCGAGATGAGTCTGAGATGTCCTACGCCAGTAGCGTTGCTGCATCACTTCCAGATGAAATTCAGGATCTATTAGATTTTTCATCAGATGATAGTATTGCAGATCCAAATTTTGTCCCTGCGCAGGATGAAAAATATGATAGCTTTGCCGCGGACAGCGATATAGTAGAAAGAAAAAAAAGAAGAGCCAATTCAGAAGAAGATATAAATAATACTGCAGTAGACAAATATAACTTAGACGGGCAAGTCCACGAGAAAGTTAAAAAACGCACGAACAAAGAAACGAGAAAAATGAGACAAGAGAGACGAGAAAAACGAAATTTTGGTAAGGCGTATGTTACAAGAACTGGAAAAGAGATTAAAGAAAAAACTATGCAAGAACTGAAATTATGTAGAAATAAGTGCAAGGAAAAAATAAAGGACGAAGTTCGCTTGCAACTTTTTAAAGAATTCTGGGAAATGGGAAGCTACAATCGTAGGTTAGAATATATAGCTGCTCTCATGGATGTTAAAGAGAAGAGTTCTATGCGAATTAGGTGTTCTGACCCAAGCAAACAACGGTACCGACAGCATACCATAATTTATCATTTCCCTCTTCATGGCGTTCGTTCTGTTGCTTGCAAGGACTGTTTTATGAAAACTTATAATATTAGTAAGAAATTCATAGAAGTTATAGTAGCGAAAAAATGTTCTCAAATATCAGGCGTAATGACATTAGACCAACGAGGATATCATGAAAATCGGAAGAAGGTATCAGATGATGAAAAAATAAGGGCAAGGGATCACATTTTATCTATCCCCTTATATGAAAGTCACTATACAAGAAGGCAGTCATCGAGGAAATATTTACCTTCAAACTACACACTCACTGCTATTTATGAAGCTTACAAGAAGATTTACCCAGATAATTTTATTAATCGTAAAATGTACGAAAACATATTTCACAGCCTTAACATCACTATAAAGAAACCTAAGAAAGACACATGCGGTAAATGTGACAAATTAAAAATGAAAATTACTATGTGCAAGAATGAGGATGAAATAAAACTACTAAAAGAAGAGTTAAACGAACACCATTTACAAGCTGATCAAGGATATAAAAACAAAGAAGACGATAAATTTCTGACTAAGGATAATGCTAAAATGAAAACTATTACTTTTGATCTCCAGCAATGCCTGCCAACACCAGACCTCCACAGTGGTGAGTCGTTTTACAAGAGGCAATTGTGGACATTTAATCTTACAGTTCACGACTGTGATAACTCACAAGCCCACTGCTATTTATGGCATGAATCTTTAGCAAAACGGGGCGGAAATGAAATTAGTTCCTGCCTATATCAATACCTAACAAAAGATTTAGATCCTAAAGTTGAACACGTAATAATGTATTCAGACTGCTGTCCTGGCCAGAATAAGAACAGGTTCATAACAGCAGCTTGTTTAACTGCTTTACAATGCTCTGCAAATTTAAAAATTATTGAACACAAGTTTTTAATATTAAGCCATACACATATGGAGTGCGATACGGATCATAGTTTAATAGAAAAAAAGAAGAAAAAATTTAGTAGTCAAATAGAACATCCACATGATTGGGCTCAACTAATTCGGCAAGTAGGGAGGAAACGTCAATTTTTAGTTACAGAAATGCAGCGCTCTGCGTTTCTTAATTTTGGTGGCTTATTTAATTCTGTATTAGTTAACCGCAAAACTGATACTCAAAATAACAAGATAAACTGGAGACAATTTCGTTGGTTACGGTATGAAAAATCTAACCAGTTTCAATACAAGTTGTCCTTTGACAAAGAAGAACCTTTTAAGACCGTAGATTTAGAAAAGAGGGGAAAAGCGGCTATAAATTTATTACCCAAGGAGGCATATAACAAGCCTGTGCCGATAACGATAGAAAAGAAAAAGCACCTGATGGACTTACTGCCGTATATATCAGAATCACTGTGGGACTTTTACAAAAATCTACCCACAGATAAAGACTTAGCTGATGTGCTCCCGGATTCATCAACTTCTGACGACGATTAAAAGTTTGAAGTATCTTGTAGCTAGATTTGTATGCATAAGTAATTTATGTTTAATGTTTTTAGTACATAAATATAATGTAGCACTTAAGTAAGCTTGTATTAACGTAATAAAATTTTTCATTATCCTGTGTTATCGTTATTATGTTCAACTACAAAGGGGGTAAGTCATGTGAGTATTTGTGAAAAACGAGGTAAGTCAAACAAATATCGTTTTAAACATATTTTTTTCCCAAATACTCAGCAAAAAAATCTTAATCCATGTAGGAAAAGTACATGTAAAAACAAATTTCAAGTAGATTATCATTCAAAACATCTGTAAAAAAACATAATTTTTTTGTAAAATTTTAAATAGTGTTTTTCTCGTTTTCACGTTTTATGACTTGTCCCCCTTTTCACGCGCAACAGCGAATTGTAGAAATAAACGAAATACGTTAGGAGAAATAACACTGTTATTGACACAACGAATAGTCTTCGTCGGTCAATTAACGACGTTGTTGTTTCAATAATTAGTGTTCGTTGACTCAGTGAGCAGAGTTCGTAATATCAATAAATAGTGTTCGTTGACTCAGTGAACAGAGTTCGTAATACCAATAAAGTGATATTATGGTATACATAATGAATGTTCATCCATTCAATAAACGTAATACATTGGCTCAACGAACGAAAATAATGAATTGATGAACATCGTTTTTTTGTCCCAATAAAACCAAGAACTGGACAAATTTTAAGTATTGCGTTTGTTGTCTGAATTAACATTTTTATTGATATTACGTACCTTTTTCGTTGAGTCTATCTAGTAGTAGTTTTTGTATCTAATTGTATTCTAATATTAAATTCTTGTAATATTTCTAATATTCTAAATAATCTAATATTGGTTCTGTTTTGTATACTTTGAGTCGTGGTTCACTATAAGAACCTTTCTCTTTTCACTAACTTGTAGTTGTAGTGCCCATTTTCTGTGCCAATTATAAAATTCTCTAACCATAAAGTCAATGTGATATACATGTTCCACTGTGATAACATGATTGTCGGCGAAAATCAAAGCTGATCATTACGAACAACCGTAATGCCAGAGCCGTTTTTCTATTTTATTGAGGCAATTTGTAGGTATGAATTAGACAATTAATAGCGGCGGAGCTTATCTGGCCTTCTTTCTAATTATTTTTGAAGTTACTGTTGGTGATTATTTAGTTTATTCTGCAATTTTTAATCGTGTCTGTAGATTAAAGCCTCTTAAATATAAGCAAAAGATTTGCTTTAATAAAATAATTAAATAATATATATATATATATATATATATATATATATATATATATATATATATATATATATATATATATATATATATTGTTGTGATCTTGATTATTGATATGAGATAATATTTTTATATGTCATTTAATTTAATCAATGCATTAATAATAATCTAATTAATTTACCAGATCACATATCAATATGTTTTCAATCTCAGGGCTTTTTATAAAATTAATTACTTACATACGTGGCTTCTAAGTATTTCTTAATGGTTCCTAATCGGGATAGGAAAGAAAAGAGTAAAATAATAACACATATGGGTTACAATTGTAATCAAAATATTGTTTATTTTATTTAAATGGCAATCACTGCTTAATATTTGCTATATCTTATTATTCTTAAACATAACATTTATACATGGGAATCTTATTTCCTTTTGATTTCCAAATTGAAAGTTTTTATTAACATTTAACTATTATGATTTATCAGCAACAATTCTATTTAAGTTTGATGAAGCTTTTCTGATATTATTGATTATGTTTTTTCAATTTTAAATGTGGTATTTACTACGAAAAACCCATACATTCATGTCCAAACAAATGAGACTGACCTTTTTCTGGTGCACTGAGAATGTCTTCACACAAGACCCGTTTCCTGCTATCCTTGGCTGCAATCAAAACCTCGTCCTGGCTTCCAGTAATGTTCTCCTCTGAAACTAGCTCGTATAGCTCTCGTTTCCTGCTTCTGTCGTGATGCTGTGTTCTACCTTTTTCGAAACTGCAATCAGCTACCGGGAACTCTTGGCTCAAGGAGGTTCTTTTACTCTCAACCTGGCCTACCTCTCGTTCTACGATAGATACTCCACACTCACGGAACTACACCGGCTTTCTCACTCTCCGTACACTACCGTCTACTACTCGACTTCACTTCTCGACAGCTCAAAACATTCTGATCTCTATTTGTCATTCATTCCCCTACTTTCTAAATATCCCTTCCAGATTCACAAATCAAACTTCCACCACCAACTCTCATTCGCAGTATTCCTCAAAACCGATTTTTAAACTTTCTAAATATGCTTAATGGATTTCAAAGAAAATAGTTAATTCCCATTCTAAAATTACTTTCTACTATATACAAATTTTAATGACCTATTCTCTATTTCCACTTAGTCTTAATTAGCATCGGCTAATGACCGATCCTTCCGCGAACAACGATAATGACCTATTAACGATTTCACTTGAGTCTTATTTAATCACTTCTTAAAATTAAATATAACAATTTGTTGTATACAGGTTGTTCTAAATTTATATGCCCGTGGTTGAGAAAATTGAAAATATTTTATATTAAATTGAATTTTGTCTATAATTATCAAATTTTAATTTTCATATCAAATAGAAATATAACAAATCCCCGCCTTGTATTCGATAAAATTTATCTGCATTTTTAAATAAATTTTCTCGAGGCAAAACCAACTCCCTGTATATTTCCTTACTTTAATCTACGTCTTATATCCTAACTTACTATCTACTTCATGTAATTCTGTCTTTTATTCGTGATATTTGTATACATCGTGAATATTATAAATTCCTCGGATCTTTTCCGAGTTCCTGTGCCTCAACTCATAACTATTTATCCCATTTTCATTATTCACGATATACGGGCCTTCGAAAACAGGCATCAACTTTGCGCAAATGCCCCCAGGAAGATTTGATACTCGTAATGCCCTCACGAGTACTTTTTCACCCTTTTGGAAAGTCACTGGTCTTCTTTTTCTATTTTGTTCCTGTCTTTGGATATATTTTTCGTTGCTTCGCCGTAATCTTCTCTGTACGGTTTCAATCACCTGTTGATATTCTTTTGGCTCTTGGTCTTCCCATGGCCTTATCGGCAGTACACCCTTCATGATGTATTCTGGGGTCTCTTTTGTTACTGTGCTCGGAATTGTATTTAGATACCTTTCTATTTCCACCATTTTCCTGTCCCAGTGGCGATGTTGACCATCTGTTGCAATGCGAAGAAATTTCGTCACTTCCTGTATGAATCGTTCCGAAGGATTACTCTGTGGATGCCTGATGCTGACAAAATTTGTCTCTATTCCTCGTTCTCGAAGTTGTCCCTTGAAACGATCATTTCGGAAATACGTTGCATTGTCCAGTAGAATCTTTTTTGGTGTTCCTACTATGGCTATAAAATTGTCTATTTTTCTTAATATTTCTTCCCCCTTTGTGGTGCGGCAACTATATAATTTTACGTATTTTGAAAACACATCCACCATTACCAGAATATGTTTGTTCCTTTTAGTGGTCATAATTAGATCGCTTAACATATCTATTGCTACAATGTCTAGTTTGTTTCGGGCTTCAATATTTTTGGCAACATTTTCGTTTTTGAAATTCCGACTCTTATATTTTTGACATACATCGCACTTCTGGGTAATTTCCTTTGCAATGCGGTAATCCTGTCGGCTTATGTAATTTTCCCTAAAAACGAGCCAAACTTTTCTGCTACCGATATGCCCATTGTCCTCATGTAATTTCTTTATTATCTTTTCGGCCAATGTCTGTGTCACTAAATATAGTTCCTTTCCGTCTATTCTCTTAAAATATATGTTATTTTCTACTTCCGCTCTTCTTTTTTCTCTTTCCTCTAGGTCTTCCTGGTTTGTCCTTATCTCATTTAACGAATATATCCCTTCTTCTTGTATTAATCTATTTAGTCCCACCTGTAGAGTAATTGTTTCCTTTTTTCCGGTGTCCTCATCCCGTGTTAGAGCGTCGGCTATTATGTTGTCTTTCCCTTTTATATATCGGAACTCAAAATCATACTCCTGTAATAATAGAATGCCTCTATGTATTCTATTATTTACTAATCTATTCTTCATGATATGTACTAAAGCTGCATGGTCTGTTTCGATTGTGAATTTTGCTCCCAATAAGTAAAACCTCAATTTGTTTACGCAATATAGTACACTGGCAAACTCCAATTCTGTAACACTATATTTTCTCTCATGTGTTTTAGTCACTCGAGATATAAAACATATCGGCACTTCTTGGTCGTTTTGTATTTGAGACAGAACTCCTGCAAATTTTTGTATGGACGCATCAGTTCGGAGTATAAAAGGTAAATTGTAAATGGGGTGGTATATTTTCGTTCCTTTTGCGAATTCTCGTTTTAATGTTTCGAAAGCTTCCTCCTGTTCTTCTTTCCAATTCCATTTTATTCCTTTTTTAAGCAATTTTATCAGAGGGATTTCCTTTTGGCTCAAATCGGGAATCAGCTTTTTAAAATAATTTATCGTGCCAAGAAAACCTCTCAATGTTTTCAAATTCGTTGGTCTTGGGTATTCATCTATGAGCTTGACTCTGTCTTCGGCTAATCTTACTGTTTTGGTGTCCAATTGAAAACCCAAATAAATGACTTCTTTTTGAAAAAATTGACATTTTTCAATGTTTAATTTCAATCCCGCTGTGTCCAATTCTTTCAGAATTATTTCTATGTGTTCCAGATGACTCTGAGTATCTTGTGAAAAAATTAATAAATCATCGATATAATGAACTATGAAATCTTCATGGCGATTCAAAATGGTATGTAGAGCTCGGACGAGTGCAGCACAAGCACTCTGCAATCCAAATGGCACTACCTTAAACCGGTAGACAATACCATCAATAGAAAAAGCGGTGTAGTTTCTACACTTTTCAGCTAACGGTATCAACCAAAAACTGTGTTTTAAGTCAATTTTCGAAAATATGTGTGACCCGGTGATTCTTCCAAAAATGGCCTCGATGTTTAGAGGTGATTCATATTGTGATACAGTGTGCTGGTTGATATTCCTGGCATCTAAACATAATCTCAATTCTCCATTGCTTTTCTTTACTATCACAATCGGGTTAACATACGGTGAATCACATCTTTCGATGATTTGATCTTCCAACATTTTATTTATTTCTTCTTTCACCTCTTGTCGATACTTGTATGGAATCGGGTAAGTCTTTGATCGAAAATTTCCCAAGTTTTTCACCTCAAATGAATGTTCGTACTTTTTCGCCACTCTGTTTTCCTCATTGATCAAATTTTCGTAGTTTCTTAACATCAACCGCAATTCTTTTTCTTTCCCTTCTCCACATATCAATTTTCTGTCTTTTTTTTCAGATTCTTCACACATGTTTACCGTGCATTCTGCATCCTCGTTTGCATATACCTCCTCTTCAAATACTACTGTTTCAATCATATTCTTTTCACTTTCATTTTTTAGCTTTATTTCTTCTTCTCCTGAGCTCGTCTCTTCTTTTGAGGAATCCCAGGTTTCCTTTGTTTCTGATACTCTCAAACTTTCTTCTTCTGGGCTCAACTCTTCTTTTGAGGAGCCACAGGTTTCATTTTCTTTTATCCTTTTCCGACCTTTTCTCCTTTTTTTTCTTTGTCCTTGCTTCGCTGCCAAATTCATTTCCACTGTTTGTTCTTTACCTGATTCGTCCGTATTTTGTTTCTCATGTTCCTTGTCCTGTTCTTTTTCTTTTTCTTCTGTTAGTTTCATCGTATTATTTTTAAAATCTATCACTACATGTTTTTCTGCCAATTCGTCAACTCCTACTATCATGTCATGTGACATATTTGGCATTATTACACATTGTAGTGCATACATATTCTTACCCAGTCGTACCATTACTCGTATGCCTTCATTTATAGTTGCCAATGTCCGTTTGTTTGCGCCCACTAAATTTACCCTAGGTATTTTGTAAATTAAATTTGTTAAGTTAACTTCTTCTATTAGTTTTCTGTTGACCAATGTTATTTCAGATCCAGTGTCTATCATAATTTTAATTGGTTTCTCGTTGATAAATCCATCCACAAATTTTAAATTAACTCCATTTTTCTTTTCGTTGTTTCCTGCCAATTTAATAAACTCCTTGGGGTGACAAAAGATTCCTGTTTGATTTTTGGTTTTTAGTGAGCGCCGTCGTGAAAAGACGCCGGTTGCTCATCGTTGTTTATATTTTCGTCATACTGTCTCTCTCCGTCATATTCATCTGTCTGGGTATTATTTACTTCTCTTCTATTTTCTCTTGGTCTGTCGGATCTGTTTCGGTTTTTTGTTGTCCTTGCTTTGGCTTCTTGTCACAGACATTTGTTTTCAAGAAGTACTGTCCCCGCCAAATATGAAATTTTACTAGTATGTTACCAAGACGACTTTTTCTCACCCAAATATTATAAATTGTCAATAAATATATCAAATGTAATATCGTAAAAATAAAATATTAAATCAGTTATGTAAAATTTGTACCTAAAGAGATCTAAAATTTTATGTTATCAAATGTAAGTATCTCACTTTTTACCACAGGCATATAAATTTTCAAATACCGGCTTTACTCTTTCTATCCTTCAAATTTGCCACTAGAAATACTTTACAATGCCCTCCACGTTGGACGACAGTTGTTGTGATCTTGATTATTGATATGAGATAATATTTTTATATGTCATTTAATTTAATCAATGCATTAATAATAATCTAATTAATTTACCAGATCACATATCAATATGTTTTCAATCTCAGGGCTTTTTATAAAATTAATTACTTACATACGTGGCTTCTAAGTATTTCTTAATGGTTCCTAATCGGGATAGGAAAGAAAAGAGTAAAATAATAACACATATGGGTTACAATTGTAATCAAAATATTGTTTATTTTATTTAAATGGCAATCACTGCTTAATATTTGCTATATCTTATTATTCTTAAACATAACATTTATACATGGGAATCTTATTTCCTTTTGATTTCCAAATTGAAAGTTTTTATTAACATTTAACTATTATGATTTATCAGCAACAATTCTATTTAAGTTTGATGAAGCTTTTCTGATATTATTGATTATGTTTTTTCAATTTTAAATGTGGTATTTACTACGAAAAACCCATACATTCATGTCCAAACAAATGAGACTGACCTTTTTCTGGTGCACTGAGAATGTCTTCACACAAGACCCGTTTCCTGCTATCCTTGGCTGCAATCAAAACCTCGTCCTGGCTTCCAGTAATGTTCTCCTCTGAAACTAGCTCGTATAGCTCTCGTTTCCTGCTTCTGTCGTGATGCTGTGTTCTACCTTTTTCGAAACTGCAATCAGCTACCGGGAACTCTTGGCTCAAGGAGGTTCTTTTACTCTCAACCTGGCCTACCTCTCGTTCTACGATAGATACTCCACACTCACGGAACTACACCGGCTTTCTCACTCTCCGTACACTACCGTCTACTACTCGACTTCACTTCTCGACAGCTCAAAACATTCTGATCTCTATTTGTCATTCATTCCCCTACTTTCTAAATATCCCTTCCAGATTCACAAATCAAACTTCCACCACCAACTCTCATTCGCAGTATTCCTCAAAACCGATTTTTAAACTTTCTAAATATGCTTAATGGATTTCAAAGAAAATAGTTAATTCCCATTCTAAAATTACTTTCTACTATATACAAATTTTAATGACCTATTCTCTATTTCCACTTAGTCTTAATTAGCATCGGCTAATGACCGATCCTTCCGCGAACAACGATAATGACCTATTAACGATTTCACTTGAGTCTTATTTAATCACTTCTTAAAATTAAATATAACAATTTGTTGTATACAGGTTGTTCTAAATTTATATGCCCGTGGTTGAGAAAATTGAAAATATTTTATATTAAATTGAATTTTGTCTATAATTATCAAATTTTAATTTTCATATCAAATAGAAATATAACAATATATATATATATATATGAAACTTAAAGCTAAAATCAATATCAACAAAAGAATTAATATTAAAATTAAACTCACCAGGCTTCCGGGTTGAACCGCGTCGTTGGTTTCTAGGCCGAGCTTTCGACGTCCTCTCTGACGTCATCTTCAGGGCTTCCCGGGTCTCAGTCTCCTGAGGCTCCAGACACTACACTCACTACTCACTACTTCACTACTCACTGCAATACTGTTGTTGCTGACGCTGGGGCGGTCATTTATACCGTGGACTGGTGTGACTGACGTGGCTGTCGATGACGTGGCGGAGTGGGAATTAGCGCGAAGACGATTTGGAGAGGCGCGAAGATTTTTGACGGTGAGAATTGTATTTGTAGATGGAGCGGACGATGTTTTCTTTAGGAGGGGTCTCCAAGTCGAAGGTAAACGGATGCCGTCATCTCTTTTATTGAGACAATTTGGCCGTTTTTCGATTTCTATGGCTTCTCGGATAATTCTTTGTTTATAGAAGCGGATGGGGGCTATGGTTCTGGAGTGTTCAAAGTCAATTTTGTGACCTGTATGAAGATGGTGTTGGCCTAGGGCTGAAACTGAATCGGAATTGCGAACAGATATGGAATGTTCATAAATCCTATTTTGGATTCTACGATTGGTTTGTCCTATGTAAGATCGGGGGCAGTCTGCACAAGGAATTTCATAAACTCCGTGTTGTTCATTTGGAATGTTGTCTTTGACGGATCGGACAAGAGATGAAAGTTTTTGTTGGGGGGTAAATACTGTTTTTATTCCTCGTGGTTTAAGAATTCTGTCGATTTTGTCAGTAACACCTTTGATATAGGGAAGAAAAGCTTTCGTATGATCAGGATCTGACTCTTTGGGTTGTGATTGAGCAGGAGATTGAAGTTTATGGATGCTCCTATCGATGTGATTTTCGCGGTAACCGTTTTGGATGAGGGCTTGTTTTAAAGAAGAGAGTTCAGTAGATCTACTTGCATCATCGGAAAGACGGATTGATCTGGAGACAAGAGTATTAATGACTGAATTAATTTGAGAAGGTGGGTGATGAGAGTTGCCATGCAAGTAGCGGTTGGTATGGGTGGGTTTTCGATAAACAGAGTGATGACAGAATATATAGAATGAGAACAGAAAGCATATATATATATATATATATATATATATATATATATATATATATATATATATATACAGCGTGTCTACTTGAGTTGGAAACATATGGGAAACTTATTTATTATTAATTTTACGAAAAAAAGTTATTCTTTATAAAAAGTTCTGCATGCCCCAAAACCTAAGATTCAATTATCAGATATCAAATTTTCTCAATATTATACGAGGTATGTCAAAAAATATGAATTTCGGCTAAGGGTAAACTACCTTTATTTCTCTCAATATCGAAAATTCTTATGATAAAAAGTTGTTTGGAATTAAAAACTAAGATGAAATATGCAATTACATGCTTCTTATTGAAAAAAAAAATATTTTTCTCAAATTTATGGATACCCAACATCGTTTTTAATTATTACAAATATCATAACTCGTTTATTATTCATTTTACGAAAAAAAGTTATTCTTCATAAAAAACTTTGCATGGTCTAAAATCTAAGACACAACCATGATATATCAACTTTTATTAATTTTATACGAGGTGTGTCAAAAAATATGAAATTCGCTCAATATTATAGCACCTGTATATTTCACAGTATTTCAATTAGGATGTAATTGCATATTGACACATAGTTTTTAATTCTAAACAACTTTTTTAATAACCGTTTTGAATATTGTAAAAAATAAAGGTACTTTACTCTTGACTGAAATTCATATTTTTTGACATAACTCGTATAAAATTAATAAAATGTCATATCTGTTGGTTGAATCTTCGGTCTTAGGACATACAGAGATTTTTATAAAGAATACCTTTTTTTCGTAAAAGTAATAATAAAAGAGTTATCGTATGTGTAATGAATAAAAACGAAGTTAGTATCAATAAATTTGAGAAAAATTTGGAAAATATTTTTTTCCAATTAGAAGCATGTAATTACATATTTGAGCTTGGTTTTTATTTCCAAACAACTTTTCATAATAAGAATTTTCGATATTGAGAGAAATAAAGGTACTTTACTCTTGAACGAAGTTCATATTTTTTGACATACCTCGTGTAATATTGACAAAATTTGATATCTGATAATTGAATCTTAGGTTTTGGGGCATGCAGAACTTTTTATAAAGAATAACTTTTTTTCGTAAAATTAATAATAAAAAAGTTTCCCATATGTTTCCAACTCAAGTAGACACGCTGTATATATATATATATATATATATATATATATATATATATATATATATATATATATATATATATATGTATATATAAAAATTTATTGGCACCAATTTTCTGGTAACACCTTCGTGGTGTCTAAAATTTGCAAACCAACGAATTACTGGAGTAAAGAAGGCTGAGGGAGATCTAAGAGCATCTCACTTCTCGTCTGTCCAGCGTGGTACAATTCCAACGAAAAATGGTTAACCCATACTTAGATAGGAGTAATACTACTCTAAATAAATGATAATCATTCCGTTGTTTTATATTTCAGTTTGTTCAGAGAGCATCAAATGCACCCTAACTAGAGTTGCACAAGTTTGACTTGAATGTTTGAACTTGACTTGAGCTTGACTGCATTTCAAGTCAAACTCAAGTCAATCCTTCTAACAAATAATTCGTCAAGTCAAACTGGTCAATGGATACAGGTTTGAAAATTCAAACTGTTTGTCAAACTAGTTTGAAAGAAGACTAAGTTTTCACTCGAATGGCATATAAAACAACATAATGCTATTCTACATCCCACCAGAATGAAAACAACGGGACTGCACGCTGGGGCTTGTTTTGGTTGGATCGGGGAGAGCAGCATATGTGCCTCCTGATGAGAGACTAATAAGTTTCGAAACCGGTAGAGGTGCTTGCAGCACTCTCTGATTGGACTAGAATATGGTTCGGCTGTATTTTCGTTTTGCAACGAAATTGAAAATGGTTATTCATTTTTCATTTTTTAGTTTGAAAGAGTTTGAAAAATAATTTAATTTAAAGATATACTTTTTTGTCGAGATATAAATGCTAGTTGCCAATTAAGATAAAATTAAGAATACAATGAGTCCCATATGAAAGTAACTTGTACGGGTAGGAATTAAGTCAAAATAGAAGTCGTAAATTCAAAAAAATGATCTACTTACGCGTAAAATTGATTGCTAGCAAGTTTAGTTTTATCCGTAATAATAATTTTATGCATTCATATGCACTTTTTTATATTTTTATTTGAGTGCTACTAGATACTAGATTACAAGAATTATAACGCTGTTCTTTATTTTTACATTATAATATGCACTTTGCAATTTTCATTGTTTTGCAATTGCCTGTCGCAACATCAAATTAATCAGTATATTTCTTTTGATTAATTCTGTTTCGTCTACCGATTTTTTTCTCTTAATTTTTGCAGTGGGAATTCCTTCAAAACCAGATTCAGTTTGTTCTGGTACGTATTCTGAGCCGAAAAAGGCTGAGGTTCAGACATTATCGCACAAAGCACACACTTCAAAACGAACGTAACAAATAAGCCAAGCATATACTTCTAAATATGAACTATAACTAATTTGTGGAGTAGCAGGGTACGTACAGGTTCAGACCTATCCAAATAAGTCAAAACAAAAGGCTCTCAATTAGAATTGGAAATAAACACGTTGCGAAATATGATATTCAAACTTCAAACTGGTTTTGAGTACTAAAACTGTCTTTCGGTCCTTTTCCTAGACGAAAAAAAAGGCAAATACGTGGTTTAAGTGTCCTTTATTTGCTTTCTTCTATATTCGTCGTCTCTTGTGCTTATATATTGTAAAAGCCGGAGATACGGGATGCAGTCAGAAAGCAGTTTCTTAACGAAAAGTCTTGGATTTAAATTATTGTTTATTATTTTTATTTCAATTATTCTAATTGTATAAAAGTAGTAACCTTTGCATCTGGGGCTTTTCATCTTCCTCGTATTACGAGAGATGTCGCTGTTTTGCGTCTCAAAAGGTGGATTCATTACATCGCGATGTTTTCTCTTAAATAGGCAGGGTTTGTTGATTTTGTTTTAGAGTTGTGACTGCATAGCTCCACTGAGGATGAGGATGCGTAGATGCTGAAATAGCTATATGGAGATGGTGGTCCAACTCTGAATAAAATGAAAACAAAAACTGCCTTTATCTCTACCTCTATCAGTTTGATTTCAAGTCAAACCTAAAGATATCGAAATCAAGTCAAGTCATACTTTTTTACAAAAAAGGTTTGGTTTTCAAGTCAAGTCAAGTTTGTTGAGTAAAATCAAACTAGTTTGACTTGATGCATCTCTAACCCTAACCGGTTTCAAACCTTATTAGGTTAACATCAGAGAGTGCAGAGTGCATATTTGATTATCTCTGAACAAACTAAAATTCGGGCTGCCAGTATCGATTCACAACGAAATAACATGATGGTATGGATGTCGTGAAAACATCTGCTAAAAACAAGCGTAAGTTTTGCTTAAATAAATTAAATAATATCAAAAACAAAACTTTATTGGGATCAATTTTCTGCTAAACCTTCGTCATTTCTAAAATTTGCAAACCAACGATTTAGAAACCACGAAGGTGTAACAAGGAAATTGGGTCCAATAAAGTTTTGTTTTTGATATTCGTCATCATGTTATTTCATTGTGAATCGATACTGGCCGCCCGAATTTTAGTTTGTTCTGAAAGGAATTAGTGCTGTTCCTGTTTTTCTATATCTATTTGATGATTTTTGTTGATATTTTTCCTCTATATGTAATAGAGCAGAAGGTAATGGGCTTTTTCTCTTGTGGTGGAAAACTAAGTGAATTAATGGGTTGGGAAGTGTAGGACCTAAAACCAAAAAAATTAAATTTTCCATAAAGTGGGGGACTTTCCATTTTTTAATTTAATTTTCCATTTCTAACAATCGTTTTTTCTGATTATAGCGCCCTCTATCCATAATTCGAAAAAATGTCTCGAATAAAAGTTTCTTATTTTTACGTAAGGAATCCAAATCTGTAATAAAAAATGGGGGCTCCTGTTTAAGATTTTAAAGTAACCCCAACCCCACCTCCGTGGGGGGTCGTGTTTGGTGCCATTCGATAGATTTTTCAAAAAAATATTGAATAGGTGTATTTTGCAGTTTTTCGATCTGATGTTCATTTCGCGAAATACCGCGGGGTTCGTATTTAAAATTTTAAATTTATCCCCCACTCCTCTCCGTGGGGGGTCGTGCACATAAATTATCAGCTTACCATAACATGTTACATAGATTGACAAGGATTCCCATGCCAAAAAATAACTGAAAATAGATTTTGAGATAGAATTGAATATTAATAAGCAAATAGCAGTAGCCAATTGGTACAACGAACAAACAATAAACAGAATATTAAACCAAAGTCTGTATAAGAAAGCCCTAAAATTGGTCTTTCCACCACCAGAGAAAAAGCCCAGTATTTTCTGCTGTATTACATATACAGGCAAGTTATCAACAAAAATAGAGAGTTATTGCCAACGTCTTTTAAGTCGACCTGTAATAAAAGATCCTTTATTTTGACATATAAGCATGCGCAGTATTGCGTCTTTTATTTTTGTCTTTTAATAAAATACAGGCCGCCTGTATTTAAGGAAAATTAGAGGACACCTTTATTTTAATAAACGTTCCTTTATTTTGACATAACGTGTCAAAAATGTGAAGAAAGGTGTAACTTCACTTGTATTTTGAATTTATCTTGTCGCTTCTTTGGATTGATAATTTATGTATTGTGGGATTGATATTTGATTAAACTTTCATAATTAAAGTTGTATGTTGGGTTTTATTTATTAAAAACAACTCTAAGTAATATTCTGAGATATAGATTATTGATGTTTTGACCCAAACGAATATAGAAAAGAACATTTTATTGAAGCTTGAGTTATTACAAGAAGTTGTAAAAAGGAATATTACGTAAATAATTTTAAATTGTTACTAATTACAATGATCAGACTTAAAATATCAGTAACTCATTTATTAAACTCAATATATTTTACATTTTTCTATAGAAATAAATATTTATTGAAGATATAAGAGATTGAAGATATAAGATCAATAAATTTTAATGAAAGTTAGGATTTGTTAAAATTCTAGATTCAAAATAGAGTTCTATTCAACAGATATATAACAACAGGTTAACAAAATAAAACAAAGGTTCAAGTATTTATTTTTGAAAATTTAATCTTTTATAGATTAGAATCTATAAAGTTTTTAATCAAAAGTATTAATACACTTTCATTTTCATGCCATCTTCTTCTTTTGGTTCTTATCCGTTTCGAATGTTGGAAATCATATAGCAATCGTAACCTTGCTAGCTGCGATTCGAAACAGTTCCATTGATATTCTCCCTCTACCAGGTCTTCGCTTACCTTTCACTGTACCTTGCAATATGTACTGCAGCAGGGAGTAACGGTGCTGATTTATCATATGTGTCCCAGATACTGCAGTTTTATGCGTTTAATGGTAAACACAATCTCCAATTCCTTCTTCATTCCTCCTTGTTCGTGATCCATTTCATGCCATCAGTATTTGTTTATTTAAACATTGCCAAAAAAATTAATAAAAACCAGCATAAAGCTTAATTCTTCTATTATCTTTTTGTATATCGGGAAGTTTATCTGACAGATTAGAGGTCTTTTCATTTTCAGATAACTAATTATTGGGAAGTTTATATAACAGTATCCTTAGTATCTGTCTTTTCAGCTCCGGATAACTAGTTAACGGGAAGTTTTTCTCTGTAAGATATCTATTAGTATCTAATCTGTCAGATAAACTTCCTGATAACTAGTTATCCAGAGGTGAAAAGAAAGAAAGAGACGGCCATAATGGATAAAAGATCAAACGCCAATAGCATGTATGTACATATTTATAAATTTATTATTTAAAACCTGCTAATGATCATAAAATACTTAAAATCAGTCACCAATATAATATTTATATTTATTTATAAATTTATTAACAAACTGCAGTCCAATAAAAATAAAATTAGTTTAAGCGCTAGCTTTAAATGTCGAACAATAATTTTAAACAAAAACACACACACAATTTAGTCGCATTAGATTAGCTCCTGGTTGAAAATGTACTGCCACAGCTTCTATATCAATATCAACAGCACAGTCATTTGCCAGTATTTCAACGTTTTCTCTATTATGTACTACTGCAATATGTAAAACTGAACAAGCTGATATTATTCTTTGAATAAAAGGTAACTTGCATCTCATTACATATGGTAAAATGGGAAATCTCTTCACAATACCAAATGTTCTTTCAATAACAATTCTTGAAGGGATTTGTGATGGATTATAAAAACACAACTTCTGTCTGAAAATTCTGGAATGGTGTCATTCGGTAGTTGTAGTTGAGGAATGGATATCCACTATTCCCTAATAATATATTCTCCAGAAATTCCCCATTAGATATACCCATAATGCAAAAGTATTTAAAAACTCCTAAAATAGTATTTCCAATTTATTGCACTTCCATATTATTGAACGATGAGTATTATGGGATATTATATTTGTTCTCTAAACATCTTTAAATGACAAAATAATTAAATTTAACGTTTTACTCTTCAATTATCTTATTTTAATTTATATCGACATATGGAATTTTATAGGTTATTTTTATATTTACAAAAATATTTCATGTCATTTGTCAAAATAAAAGATTCTTTAACTGCGTTTGCAATACCACTCTTTTAGACCCGTCCTGTATTTGTCCTTTATTAAAGTATCCTGTAATAAAGGATCCTTTATTTGCCGGTGGCAATAACTCTCTAATAGCCAAATCAAGCAAATCACAAAGAAAGGACACCAGCTTTTAGAACAAACAGCAACTTAAGCAAATACTTACATTAAGAACAATAAGAGCCAAAAGAAAAAGCAATAAGCACCGCGTGTAAGCCAACTTACACGCGGTGACTGTCCAATAACTAACATCGGCGTAACTGGCAGAACCTTTAACAAACGTATCGCAGAACACAAAAGCGCTTTCAATAACAAAAACAGATTCGACATACACACTTCACCTTCTAGATCATAATTCATAATCATCATTTTAATGAACAGTTTTAAGTTCTTAATATTAAAAATAAAGGCGTTAGGCTATCTTTATTATAATCTATGGAAAAATTAAATTAAAAAAAACAGATATAATTCTGAATGACCAACTTGAGACAAACAGCTCCCCACCCTTCAAGCTTCAACCGATTCAGTTAAAGTCTTTAAAGTGCAGACACACAGTAAAATACATCACTTGAGAAATGCACTCTGCCGAAACAGCTGTAGTGATACAATAAATTTGGTGGAAATATTGAAAACAAAAATTTTTTAAATTCCACAAAGAAAAGAAAAATTTTTTGTGTAGTTGGCTGTATACCATCAATCACAAAATTGGAAAAAATCCTTCGTAAAAGGTATCAATTTTTTTTATTAAAAATCCCTTGAAGGGCTACATCACAGAACGTTTTCAATTTTATCGAAAAATCATCATCAGTGTTAAAACAGGTTGGATGCCAGGTGAGCCACCAAAGAAATATTAGGGTCAAAACCCTTTAAATATTATAGACATGCATTAAAAGTGCATACTTAAATAAAACTCCTTAGGATGGATACATATTGAACAGAATAATGGCCTTAGATAAGATATTGACCTTCCCAACACGTGGGATGTAAATTGAGTTGTTTACATTACAATGATTTAATGGCAACTTTAATTAATTTAACTTTTAAAAAAATTTTAATGTTTTATTGTTAGATAAAATGAACTTCCATCAAGTAACGGTTGAATCCAGCACTTAATTTTGGACATATTCAAGAGGAAGGCATATTTTTGGGCATATTTATACAAACGAAGTTTTTACTTCTCTCTAAGAGCCGTTTTACATGACCGAGATTTACTTCGAAACTGACGCTGATAACTACCATGAAAAATTATCTAATAAAAATATTAGATTTGTAAACACAAGATTTACTCTGAAATTTACCATGATAATTTCCAATATAAAAATTTAGCGGAATGGGACGTTTCGGCGTCGCCGTTTCGGCGTGGCCATTTCGGCGTGGCCGTTTGGGCGTAGAGCCGTTTCGGCGTAGGCCGTTTCGGCGTAGGCCGTTTCGGCGTCGGCCATTTCGGCGCCTGCCGGTTCGGCGCCCGCCGATTCGGCGCCCGCCGATTCGGCGCCGGCTGATTCGGCGACAGATACTTTGGCAAAGTGAGAGAGAAAAAAAATAGTTGTTAATGTATGATAGTCTGAAATTTTCTTTAACAAAAAATGTAGAGTCAGGAGAACAATTTTCGACATTTTAATTTTAGAAGATGTAAAATAATACCCGAAAGTTAGGTTTGGACCGAAGGGTTAGGTCTTCCTCCTTTGAAAATTGTACTGTATAATATATAATATATATAATATATTAATTTTTTAATTAATTATGTGCAATTAAATAGCTTACATTTACAAAAGTTGGAAAAAATAACATTTAATATATTTTTTTAGTGTGGTATAGATATAAATCAAGAGCCTCTTAAATTTCTAAAAAAGTAACGTAGGTATAATCTAATGTCTTACTAATAGACTCCAATGTAGGTATTTAGTCAACTAAAATAAAATCTCTGACGCCGAAATGGCCGACGCCGAAACGGCCTACGCCGAAACGGCTCTACGCCCAAACGGCCACGCCGAAATGGCCACGCCGAAACGGCGACGCCGAAATGTCCTAGACCCAAAATTTAGAACCTGTTCTATATTCTAGAAAGTTTTCAGAGTAAACTGCGCGAGTTTCTGCGCAGAACGTAAAATAACGTGGTGGTGTTTACGATAACATAACCTTTATAATTACAACTTTGTTGTTATTCATCACAATAATTATTACGATTTGTTTATTCAGTGAAGTATCTTTGCTTTGTTCAATTAATTATTTTTGCACAAAAATTTACTTCTCTGTCCAAATATATTACTAAAAAATAAACAAATGAAAGTTGTAACTTATATCCTTAAAATGTCATTTCACATTTCTTCTTTTCTTATGGTACCCCTAACTTAGTTTTCTTTCATCAGTGGCCTTTTATTTATAAGAAAATTCTATTTAACGTCAGTCACATTACACACTACGCATGCGTTTCACAACAATTATGTTAAGATTTAACTGTAGGTGTAAAACAAGGAACAATGAAAAAATTAAATAATTTTACTAGGTACATAAATTTTCGTTATTATTCTTGAAATAATTTTCGAAGTAAATCTCGGTCATGTAAAACGGCTCTAAGTTGTAAGCTGTTAGCTGTAAGCTGTAAAACGAAACAAGAGCCGTGTTATGTTTCAGTTTCAGAGCAAACAACAACTTACGGGCGTAGGCGCAAAATTTCGCACCCAAAATATAAACAGAATGAATTACATTATTACTGAGGGCCGAAAGTTTCTTAGAATAACCAAAAAGTTTCTTGTGAATGAGATATTTGAAATTAAAAATCACACTAAATTTTCTTTTTTTTTTCACCCCTGTAACTTATTAAAATAAACATTATAGAAGTTTTCAGGGACTTTCGGCTCTTGGTAATAATGCAATATGTTATTCTGTCTTTAAATACTTATTAGTTTTCTCAGGATTAAAAAAAAATAATGCATTTAAAATACATTTGCGCGAAATTTTGCACCTACGCCCTTAAGCAAATACATTAAGACCAATAAGAGCCAAACGAAAAAGCAATTACAGAGTGGTGTATCTATACAAACTGACATGTGGTGACTGTGACTGTTCAAAAACTAACACCGGTCAAACTGACTGAACCTTTAAAAAACGTACAGCAGAACACAAAAGGGCTTTTAATAATAGAAAAACAGATTCTACGTATGCACTTCACCTTCTAGATCATAATCAATCTCTTAATGAATGGTTTTTAAATTCAGATATACAGTAAAACCTCCGTTAACCGAAACCTTTCTAATCGAAACATCGATTAAGCGAAACGGCTGACAGTTTCAATAATTTCGTCAATAAAAGTAAATTTTTATCGCAAAACGGAAATAATTTTATGTTAAGAGGAAACAGTAGCGATCAACAGGTAGCGAAAACGCGTTCCAAGATTGCGGCTGTAATTTTGAATATTTTTTCGAGATATTTGGCACACGTATTCGTAATATAATAAAGAATGGCGGTACAGAGCCCAATTTGAAAAATATATTAATATGTGGAAATTAAATACAATATTAAAAAAACGAGCCTGTACCGCCATTAAGAAGAACAAAAAAATACACTTTCTTCAAATAAACTTTTTTATCCGATGTCTAGATTTTGTGTCATTTTGGAACTACTAAATTTTTTTATTTCATTAGTACATAGTTCCAAAATGACACAAAATCTAGGCATCTGATAAAAAAGTTTATTTGAAGAAAGTGTATTTTTTTGTTTTTCTTAATGGCGGTACAGGCTCGTTTTTTTAATATTGTATTTAATTACAGAGTAATTTCCACATATTAATATATTTTTCAAATTGGGCTCTGTACCGCCATTCTTTATTATATTACAAGTACGTGTGCCAAATATCTCGAAAAAATATTCAAAATTACAGCCGCAATCTTGGAATGCGTTTTGGCTACCTGTTGATCGCTACTGTATCACCTTAATTTGTCTACACCGTCAGCATTGCTTTCATGCAACTAAAACAGCGAATCGAATGAGGCAAAACCTTATAATTTTCTGCAAATTAAACGATGGAGAGATATAGCGGCAAAACATCGTTGTCAAAGGAAATACCCAAAAGAAAATAGAAGATTTAAAAAAAAACACGCTAAACATGTTCATTTTCCTTAATTTTATTGCTTTATTCTGTATTTATATATTAAAGAAAACATTACGAAATCACCTCATAACTTTGACCAAGAACACTATGTAACTTGATACAAGAAGAATACAAAAACAATGTTATTTTTAACCGAAATTGTTGTTATCTGAAACTTCTTCCCCCCTCCCCCAATTATTTCGGTTAACGGAAGTTTTAGGACCGGTATTTCAATAGCTACTTAAGCTTTTGCTTAGCTAAGCCTGTGTCAAAAGTTAAGGAGAAGCTTAAGCTGGGTGCCGTATTTCCATCATTTCCTTAACTAAACTGATGCTCAACTGTAAAGTTAATTGGTTTGGTACCTCTGAATACGTCAAAATGCTAGAACTAACTGTTCTGAGGTAAAAACCAATACTGTTGACATTTAATTTTATCTTGTCATCTGTATCAATGTCATTTACTTCACGTAATTTTGTGTGCATGGTACATGTGTTGTTAGTTTATTGTCTATATTTTCTCTGGTTATATTTTTATTGTTATTTTGCATAAGCAATAGATCCGTCTTTGCAATTTTGTTTATTGCATATATTCCTAAATGTCAAATTGGAATGTAAGTTTATTTTTGTAAAATAAATATACCTACCAAACATTGTAGAAATAAATAATTTTCATGTGCCTACACCTTCCAAAAGTAGTAAGAATTCTATTAATCGTTATTACGATTAATAAATTAATAGATTATTATTTAATAATCTAATAATAACGTTATTACTCAAAAGTTGGTTTTCAAAATAACTCTATAATTGATAATCTATAGAAATAACCTCAAAGAACAGAAAACAAAATTTAAGCAAAGGCTTAAACCAACTCCCGCGCGAGCTTAAAATTATTTGGTTTAAGCCTAGGCTTAAGCCTCAAATTGAAGTGGAAATACAGGCATCTAAGCTTAAGCAAAGGCTTAAAGTAAGCTTTGGCTTAAGTGAGGTTGGAAATACCGGCCCAGTGTAATTCTGAATGATCAACTTAAGACAAACAGCTCCCCACTCCAGACAATTGGAAATAATTCGTTTTTGTAAGATCTTAAAAATGTAGAGTCGTACTTATATTTTATCTAAATTTTAATTAAAATTGGGGTGGATAGGGATACATTTTTAGAATTGGTTTATTTTCTTTCTAATGCAAACAAAACAAAATACTACAAAAAAAGAGTTTGTTGTATGATTACGATAATTTTGGAAAATCGTGTTTGACTTTTGTAGTTGATTTCACAATTCTTTCTTTTAGCAGAGCTGGGCAAACATGTCCCAAGGACTTCGAAGGAATACTTTGCGATTGTGAAAATGCTAATAAATGTTCTTGTACGCCTAAGAAAAGTAGTTTTGTTATAAAGTTGTTTAGAAAAAGAAAGTGCGACGAACTATGCAAATGTCACACTAAAACTGTTTCCGAGAGAAAAAAAATGTAAGTATTTTGAGTAAGCTAAATAAAAATAGTATCGAATTTATATCATTAATGGGGCTTATGGCTCTGTCATCATTAAAGCCCGGATTATAAGCATGACAGAAAGGTCAAAATAAGCACTTACGCACTCACCTGCAGAGAAAACGGGCACCCCAAAAAATGGGTCATTTTTAATGTCTTGTATTTCCTAAACTTAATTTTTTAATATGTTATAGCCTTATTCTTTATCAATATCGCTGTAATAATATTGTTGCTAGGCAGGTACATTGTCATTGTATACAGGGTGTACGAATCAAACTGTGTTTTTTTCTCAAATTTTGGAACACCCTGTGGAATGTTCTAGCTTTTATAAAATACTAAAATTAAAACCCAACTATAGCCACAGATTTTCTTAACATTTTGTTTTTTTATTCATTCGCTTATGTTGGATAATAAAAAAGTTAGGCACTTTAACAACTACCCCTGTTTTTCGTCAATACAGGGTGTTTTTCAATAAGTACGGCAAGCTTTAAGGGGTAATTCTGCATGATAAAATAATGACAGTTTGCTTTATAAACTTATGCCCGCAAATACTTCGTTTCTGAGATAGGGGGTGTTGAAATTTTTCTTACAAACTGACGATTTATTTATTGCTCTAAAACGGTTTGTGATATGCAAATGAAATTTGGTAGATTTTAAGAGCTAGTTATTGCGCATTTTTTGGCATACAATTGAGAATTTTATATTCACCATTGGCGTGCATACGGGATATATCTAAAATATTTATACCCGTATGCACGCCAATGGTGAATATAAAATTCTTAATTGTACGCCAAAAAATGCGCAATAACTACTTCTTAAAATCTACCAAATTTCATTTGAATATCACAAACCGTTTTAGAGAAATAAATAAATCGTCAGTTTGTAAGAACAATTTCAACACCCCCTATCTCGGAAACGAAGCATTTGCGGGCATACGTTTATAAAGCAAACTGTCATTATTTTATCATGCAGAATTACCCCTTAAAGTTTGCCGTACTTATTTAAAAACACCCTGTATTAACGAAAAACAGGGGTAGTTGTTAAAGTGCTTAACTTTTTTATTATCCAACATAAGCGAATGAATCAAAAAACAGAATGTTAAGAAAACCTGAGGCTATAGTTTGGTTATAATTTCAGTATTTTATAAAAGCTAGAACATTCCACAGGGTGTTCCAAAATTTGAGAAAAAAACACAGTTTGATTCGTACACCCTGTATACAATGACAATGTACCTGTCTAGCAACAATATTATTACAGCGATATTGATAAAGAATAAGGCTATAACATATTAAAAAAATTACTTAAATCGGACATCAGGTTTAGGAAATACAAGACATTAAAAATGACCCATTTTTTTGGGGTGCCCGTTTTCTCTGCCGGTGAGTGTATAAGCAAAAAATGACGCAAAAACAAGCAAAGTTTTTATGAAATAAGCAAGGTTCAAGAAAAAAACCCTGTAAGTAAACATGGGTATGATATAAATATGAATAAAGGACATTAACATTAAATTACATTTATTTTTAATTATCGTATTATTAACAATATATAAAAAATTACAAAAGTATTAAAATATTATATAATAAAAAAATCGAAAAATGATTAACATATTAATATATTTTTTATTCATGGCCATTAGCATAAAAACACTTAACAATATGTTTTTCAAAACTTTCTTGTAAAAAGCTGTTTTCTATCTGTAGATATATTATTATACGTAGAAAAAGTTCTTTCAACATCTGTAGATGTGATTGGTGCGTAGGTATTTAAATTTAGACAAATGTACCGCTACTATCGAAAAGTATTTTACAACAATATAATAAATTTGGGCTTTCTGCAGACAAATATTAGTTTATTACATGGACAGGTATAACGATGGGTTTTCCCGTTTATCTCCTAAGCCTAAGGGATTAAAATGCTTATGGTTTCTTGAATTATTAGGGTTTTATAGATCTGTATACGTATAGATTTTGCTTAAGACAGGAAGTAATACATGAAATTTAACTATAGTTTATCATAAGAAGTAAAATAAACAAAGATAAGAAACATATCTTTAAGATTAGCATTTTTACTAAAAATCCTAATAATAAGCAAAAAAAAAAACAAAAAATGCAAAAAAACAAAATGCTTATAATCCGGACTTTACCAGTCATCATCATCATCCAGCCTCAAAGGTACACTGATGAACATAGGCCTCTTCCTCCTGTTTCCAACCCCGTCTATCTTGCGCAGCTCTCATCCAGTTTTCATTTAGCCTTCTTATCGTCGGCCCATCTTATAGTCTTCTCTTGTCTTCCCTTGGTCTCCATTCCAATAACCTCTTTGTTCATCGCCCATCTGTCATTCTGGCTATGTGTCCTGCCCATTTCCATTTTAGTCTGGCTATCCTTTCAATGCAGAACTCTATGAAGAAGGAATTGAATCACAAATAGAGATGGAAGAAACAGAGAGAGACGAAACATGAATCATTAGAAAAGATGAATTTACGAAGGACGAAATAAGGTATGCTATGAACCTTTTAAAAAACGACAAAGCGGCTGGTGTTGATGGAATTCCCGCAGAACTGATAAAGTCACACTTAAACTTCTCAGTGAATATGTACTACTTACTAATTAAAAAAATTTGGATCGAGGAAAAGATACCAAAAGATTGGGATGAAGGAGTTATAATAAAGCTACCAAAGAAAGGAAATCTTAAACTATGCGAAAACTGGAGACCAATCACTCTTCTCACTGTAGCTACCAAAATAATGGCCAGGATAATATTGGAGAGAATTAAAGATCTCATAAATGAAAAAGTAAGAATTAACCAAATAGAATTCAAACTGAACAGTTCCTGTATTGACCATATAAATACCCTAAGAATCATCCTGAAACAATCAGCGAAAATGAATCAGGAAGTTTATATCAATTTTGTAGACTTCGAAAAAGCGTTTGATTCAATAAATCGTAAAATAATGTGGAGGATATTAAAACTCTATGGAATACCACACAAATATATAAGAGTAATAAGGCTTTTCTACGACGAATGTTTTACTAGAGTTGAACATGAAGGGGAACTATCCCAACAAATAAGCATCAAAAACGGAGTAAGACAGGGGTGTGTCTTGTCACCGACGTTGTCTATAATAGTCATAGATTGGATAATGAAACAAACTGAAGATAAAAAAAAACAGGTATACAATAGTCACCATTTAAACAACTAGAGGATCTAGAGTTCGCTGACGACATATGCCTCATAACATCAAACAGACAACACGTTCAAAACAAAATTACCAGAATAAACAACATAGCAAAAACAACCGGCTTAAAAATAAATCCCAAAAAACGAAAATATTATCAAATGGGGAAATGAACGGAAATAATATATATTTAGAAGGGAAACAAATAGAAGAAGTAAAAGATTTCTGTTATTTGGGCTGTCTGGTAAGCACAACAGGAGGCACAGAAAAGGACATAACACAAAGAATAAGCTTGGCACAAAATGCTTTCAACTGTTTACGCATGATATGGGCCTCGACAAACATTAACAAAAGAACAAAGCTACGATTATTTGAAACTAATGTAGTCTGTCCTGTTATATGGAACAGAAACATGGAAACACCCTAAACAATTCTTTCAGAAAATACAATCCTTCATTAACAGGTGCCTACGTATTATACTGAGAATATTTTGGCCAAACAAAATCACTAATGACGAATTGTGGAGAATAACAAATGAAGAAAGGATAGAACATACAATAAGAAAACGGAAATGGAAGTGGATAGGACACCCCTTACTAAAACCAGGAACAAATATTACTAGACAAGCTCTACATTACAATGCTCAAGGCAAAAGAAGAAAGGGTAGACCGTCTTATACGTGGAAAAGAACAAGAGAGAAAGAACTCAAAGAAAATAATTTATCATGGAACGATGCAAAAAAAGATATCAAAAAACAGAAGGGAATGGAGAAAACTAGTAAACAAAATTGGACGGAACTCAACAGATGATGCGTGGGACTAGCAACCTAACCATCATACCGCATACTGCTATTTGAAACACCGCAAGGTGCCCTTTGCTCCACTTGGTGATGTATGATTATGATGATGATGATCCTTTCAATGACGTCAGTCACCTTGGTTCTTCTCTTGATCTCTTCGTTTTTTGTTCTGTCTCGCAAAGTTATTTCTAACATGGGCCGCTCCATTCTTCTCTGTGCGACTCTCAGTTGTTAAGGTAGGTATTTCTCCTCCGTATGTTAAGACTTGGAGGACGCACTGATCAAATACCTATGGCTCTTTGCCTCTTTCATATCCAATGTTCTTCTTTTATTTCCTTAACCTCTACAGTTAGTTCTTTTTCTCTGGTTGATTCTTGTATCATATTTATCATCAATTCAAATTTGTTTTCTTCCACATTTTAATTCTCTCCTATTGCATTCCATTTTGAATGTGAATCCATGTGAGTCCAATCCATGAGCATCCACGTGAATCCAATCCATGAGCATCCAATTAATAAAAATCAGTTTAAACACGACAAAATATTACTGCTGTATAAAACTCCCTCTCATATAATTATTTGAGAGAGGTATATTTTTACACGGCAATTTTTCTGACGTTGCTCTTATGTTTACCACAGTTTTTTCTCGCTTTTCTTGTTATGCCAAATATCCTGTATAATAAATATTTGCCAAACACGAAAATAGTGATGGAAAGATATTTTTAATTTTATTTTTAGTAAGAAACAAAACTCCAGATGATGAAGTTTTCAAGTAAATCTGTTTGTTTTTGTGAGTGTACCTACAGTTTGAGAATTATAAGAATTAAATATATGTTTGCTTCTTTTATTTATCCAAGTTTAGTTGTGAACGATTATTAACTATAATAATTGCGAAGAACGCATAAGTTTGCCAAAAGTTCAAACGTTACAAAAGAATGAAGAATAAGCAAAATATCACTTTTGGCACAAAAGTTTGCATGCCCCTGCTATAGGCAGGTTGCGACTCAATTAAACTTGTTTGTCTTTGATAAATCCTACAAAATCGAAACAAGACAACATAAGGAGTCAAACATGGCAAATGCGTATTTCATATACACCGATGGCCCCAAAGAAGAAGGAAGAAGGCTCAGGATGCGGGATATACTCCAGATCACTGAACCTACCTATAAAGTGGGGTATGGACAAGAATACCAGCGTAGTCCAGACGTCCATATTGCAGAATATCGAGAAGCCTTCGCAATAGTTATCGCCAAAGTCGGATAATTCTGATATGGCACGTGGTGTCATGTGTCACTACCCCAAGCTTCGGATGGTATCAACATCATCTTGAGGTGGGTTAGAGTACACAAAGGAAATAAAGGCAACTGCGTTGCTGATCAGCTATTAGTTAATACGACGTCAGACGCAGGCCTAAGGGTATGCTGACTACGGAGACCAAAGGATGGTATCCTAGCCTAGAGCATGGTATCGTACTCTTCATATTTGTGAATTCTCGCATTTAAAATAATGTATTTTAGTCCGTTCTTTAACGGTAAAATATCGCAAAACCTCTAAATTTTAAAGAACCGCTTAGATTGACATGAAATTTGGCACACACATAGCTAACATGTCAAAGAAAAAAAGTGATATTGTGCCGATATGTGCTTTTGCCCTGGGGGTGATTTTCACCCCCTCTTATGGGTGAAAAAATATTCGTCCAAAGTAAGTCAGGAAATGGATAAACTGGCTAATTTTAAGTAACTTTTGTTCTATAGAGTTTTTTCACTAAGTCAATACTTTTCGAGTTATTTGGCAGTGAATATGTTCATTTTTTCAACAAAATAACCACGCTTTTAGACGGTTTTTCGCTAATAACTCAAATAGTAAGTATTTTGTCGAAAAAAATATTCTTAGCAAAAATATAGCCTGTAAAAAATTTAAAAAAATGATGTATATATCACGTCTCTATACCTAGTAGAAGCAGAGTTATAGCTAATGAAAAATAGGTTCATATTCATCAAATTCCAAATGGAATACTTTAACGTGAAATAACCAAAAATGAAGCACATTTCGGGGAAAACTCATTACAACTTATTTAAAGTGTTTAAAAAAAGCTTCATTTTTGTTCTATAAAAAAATTTCTAGCATCAAAAGTAAACAAGTTACGCTCAAAATAAAGTTAGTCCCTTTTTGTTTTGGTAAAAAAATCGAGAAAATCACCCCCTAATTAGTATCTTAAATGAACTTAATCGTTACGACTTCACAAGTTTCTTGACTCGTGTATGTAGTGTTTATATGATCTGTAAGTTTCATCGGTTCAAAGTCCTTATTATTGAAAAGGCTGTAGTTAAAAGGGGTTGAACGAGTCACTGATCACGAATGTATGCAAATTTAGAAACACCAAATCTTAATGAATTTTTGTCTAACAGAAAAACTAAAAATACATGATATTCATAAAAGCAATGCTGACATTTTTTGTTTTTCGAGATTTTTGGTATCTTTAACAATTTTTAAGTTATTTTGAAAAAAAGCATATTTTTCAAAATTAAAATTTTTAAAAATTTTACTTTGAAACCAAATTTTTTCAAAAATAAGCACTTTGAATCAATGAAACTTACAGATCATATAAACACAACATAAGTAAAATAATTTGTGGAGCGGTAACGATTAATTTCATTTAAGTTGCTAATTAGGGGGTGGTCTTCCCGATTTTTTTTTGCCAAAACAAAAGGGACCAACTTTATTTTGAGCGTAACTTGCTTAAATTTAATGCTAGAAACTTTTTGTAAAAACAGAAATAAAGCTTTTTTTAACACTTTAAAAAAGTTATAAGGGGTTTTACCCAAAAAGTGCTTAATTTTTGAGTATTTCACGTCGAAATATTCTATTTGAAATTTGGTGAATATGAATCTATTTTTCATTGGCTATAACTCTGGTTCTACGAGATCCAGAGACCTAACGCGTACACCATTTTTTTTACTTTTTTATAGGCTATATTTTTGCTAAGAACGTTTTTTTCGACAAAATACTTACTTTTTGAGTTATTTGCGAAAAACCGTCTAAAAATGTGGTTATTTTGTTGAAAAATGAACATATTCACTCGCAAATAACTCGAAAAGTGTTAACTTGGCGAAAAAGCTCTATAGAACAAAAGTTACTTAAAATTAGTAGGGTAATTAGTAATATTTTTTCACCCCCAGCAGGGGGTGAAAGTCACCCCCAGGGCAAAAGCACACATCGGCACAATATCACTTTTTTTCTTTGACATACGTATGCCAAATTTCATACCAATCCAAGCGGTTCTTTAAAATTTAGAGCAAAAACCGTGAAAGAATGTACTATTTATTTTACCTGGCGATCGAAACTATACTTACGTGCATAGAAATCGGCCCACTTAAAAATTTGGTCATTTTTGATGTCTTATATTTCCTAAATGTGTTGGCCGATTTAAGTGATTTTTTGGACATATTATAGCCTGATTCTTTAACAATACCACTGTAATAATATTGTTGCTAAACAGGTAAATTTTCATTGCATACCGGGTGTACCAATTAAACTGTGTCTTTTTCTCAAAGTTCGCATCACCCTGTGGATATTCTAGCATTTATAAAATACTCAAATTAAAACCCATATACTTATAGCCTCAGGTGTTCTTAATATTCTGTTTTTTGATTCATTCGGTTATATTGGATAATAAAAAAGTTAGGTACTTCAACGACTAGACATGTTATTCATCAATACACGGTGTTTTTAAATAAGTGCGACAAACTTTAAGGGGTAATTCTGCATTCTGCATGAAAAAATAATGACAGTTGGCTTTATAAACGTATGTCCGCAAATGTTTCGTTTCCGAGATACGGGATGTTGAATTTGTTCTTACAAACTGATGATTTATTTATGCTTTAAAACCAGTTGAGATATGCAAATGAAATTTGGTAGGTTTTAAGAGACAATTATTGCTGATTTTTTGACATAAAATTAAGAATTTTGTATTCACCATTAGCGTGCATGCGGGTAATATGATCGGTCATATTACACGTGTGCGCGCTAATGGTAAATATTAAATTCTTAATTGTATGTCAAAAATGTGCAATAACTACGTCTTAAAGTCCATCAAATTTCATTGGCATATCTCAACCGGTTTTAAAGCAATAAAATAAATCGTCAATTTGTAAGAAAAAATTCAAAATCCCGTATCTCGGAAACGAAACATTTGCGGTCATACGTTTATAAAGCCAACTGTCAATATTTTTCATGCAGAATTACCCCTTAAGAACATGTCTAGTTGTTAAAGTACCTAACTTTTTTATTATCCAACATAACCGAATGAATCAAAAAACAGAATATTAAGAAAACCTGAGGTTATAGTTGGGTTTTAAGTATTTTATAAATGCTAGAATATTCCACAGGGTGATGCGAACTTTGAGAAAAAAACACAGTTTGATTGGTACACCCGGTATACAATGAAAATTTACCTGTTTAGCAACAATATTATTACAGCGATATTGTTAAAGAATAAGGCTATAACATATTAAAAAAAGTCGCTTAAATTGGACAACAGGTGTAGGAAATTCGAGACATCAAAATTGGACCATTTTTAAGTGGGCCGATTTCTATGCACGTAAGTTTATATTATCGATCGCTATGTAAAATAAATGCATTATTTTGAATGCCAGAATTCACCAATATGAAGAGTAGGATACTATGCTCTAGGCTAGGAAACCATTCTTTGGTCTCCGTAGTGAGCACACGCTAAGACTCTTAGGACGTGGTGATGGAAGATGGGAAGAAGAGGAAAGTGTAGACTTACCAAGGTAATACTAAGGAACCTTGGGAAACCAGCATCAGAAAAGTACTTGAGAATGATTAGGTACAAACCTACGCTTGACAGTTGGTTTTTGAACTGGTCATTGGCAACGAAGCAAACACCTCAATACACTGGGGCTAGTGACACACCTCTATTCAGGAAGTGTGAAAACTTCCGAGAGACGAAAGTGTCCTATCGTAATGTCTGGAATTATCGTTAATAGGTACGCATTCGCCGAGTCCTGACCTACTCCTGTCTATATAAGAGAGATGTTCCCTGGTGACTTGTCCACCTTCCTGAAAATGTTCTATGGGATGTCCATAGATGTCCATGTCTACGGACAATGTTCTAAGGATGACCATAAATAGGTCAATTTTGTGGGACTTGGCCTCCCTACCCTACAGATTTGATATATCCTTATATTCACCAGTTACATCTTTTGTTTCTTCCAGGAAAATACGATGAGAACATTCGCTTCGTTTGTATCATCGTAAACTATCTGTTTATTTTGCTGCAAGTGGTTTTCTTTTTTATTATCCATTATTCGGAAGCATATAACGACTGAATCAACCATTATGTGATTAATTCTCTTTTATATAATTGATGTATTCGACCGTTACTTGGTAACTACACAACAAACATGAGTTCTCCGTATATCATAAACCTACCCATACTGACACAACTATACACAATTCATCATCCCATCCTACACAACACAAATTAGCAGCCTACCATAGCATGATACATAGACTGACAGAAATTCCTATGACAAAAAATAACTTCGAGACAGAACTAAATATCATTAGACAAATAGCAGTAAACAATGGCTATAACGAACAAACAGTTAACAACATTTTAAACCAAAAACTCCATAAGAAAGCCATGAAATTAGTGTATCCACCACCACAGAAAGAACCCAGTACCTTCTGCTCTCTCACATATACTGAAAGATACAAAGGTACTACAGATACATAAAAAAGAAAGGAATAACACCAGCTTTCAGAACTAACAACAACTTAAGCAAACATATTAAAAACAATAAAAGCCGAAAGAGAAAGCAACTACAGAGTGGTGTGTACAAACTAACTTGTGGTGACTGTCCGAAAACTTACATCGGTCAAACTGGCAGAACTTTTGACAAACGGATAGCAGAACACAAAAGGGCTTTCAACAATAGAAAAACAGACACTTCTACATACGCACTTCACCTTCTAGATCATAATCATTCTTTCAATGAAGAGTTTCAAATTCTACATATTCGAAATAAAGGCCTTAAGCTATCACTTTTAGAATCAATGGAAATTAATAAATTGAAAAATACAGATATAATTCTGAATGACCAACTCGAGACAAACAGCTCCCCACTCCTCAACCTCTTCAGTTAAAGACTTAAAAAGGCAAACACATTGTTAAATATATCACTTGAGAAAGGCACTTTGCCGAAACAGCTGTAGTAATAACATAGTTGTAATAAATTTTGTGGAAGTATAGAAAAACAAACGTTTTTCAGAATTCTCTTTTAATTGGTTTTGCTGATGTTCTTGTCTCACCTAGTCACCTAAAATTAGGTGCACAAAACTTTCCCGGTCTCTTGGGCTATATTTGTTTATTTGGCTTCTTCTAAATTCCTATTTCATTATCACTACGCTGCAACAGAATCACTTGGAGAGGGAAAAGTAACGAATACTCACATATTAAAGAAGAAAACCCTGTGGTTTAGAGAGGAAGTTAAGATAAAATGTGAAGAAAAGAAGAAAGCCTTTTAACAATACAACACGAAACAAACACAACAGGCATACAATCACTACAAACGAATCAGAAACAAAACGAATACTTTAGTGAGGCAAATAAGGAGGGAGCACTGGCAGAGTTTCTCAAAACAGATGGAACACGACTTCTAGGGAACACAAAAAGAAGTATGGAGAATGATCAGAGCGCAAAGAAAGGACATGAACGAATTAATAAAAGCCAAACACATTCAGAAGGAAACATGCGCAGACTACTTCCGATCTCTATTTGCTAAAGGCGACGATAATGAACCACCAACACCTGAAGTTACAACAAACGAAGAAATAAACATCGAGGAGGGAGAGGTAAAGGAAGCATTAAGAAAATTAAAAAATAAAAAATCTCCAGGAGAGGACAGAATATCGAACGAGCTTCTAAAGTACGGAGGACAAGATCTAACTAAACAACTATTAAAACTAATACAAAAAATAATAGAACAAAACAGAATACCACAAGAATGGAGATCAAGCATTCTAATACCTATCTTCAAAAAAGGAGGCAAATCGGACCCGGAGACTTACAGAGGCATTAATTTATTAAACACAACATTAAAATTTAAAACCAAAGTGATAACAAACAAATTGAATGAAATTATAACATTAGCAGAAGAACAACAAGGTTTTAGGTCGGGAAAGTCACCCAGCTAACAATTTCTTGTTCTATAAATGTCGTAAGAACGTTTTCGGAACAAATTTTTATAGAGCAATATTTTTCTAAGAACATTTTTAAAACGTTCTTACAACTCTTATACAATGAAAATGGGCACCATACTATACAGCTTTTCACTTCTATAAAATGTTGTGTAAAGCCTCCGCAAAACAATTATAGAATTGTTGCACAAACGTTCTTACAGCTTTTAAAGAACTTTTATATTACTCTTACAGAGCATTCTCATTAGAATTCTATAACAGTTCCAAAATGCTGTTGTAGAATACTGGTATACAACAACTAAAGAACTCTAATACAATTATTGTTTAGTAGAGCATAGTGCCTAATTATGCAACAATTTTAATGCATAGTGTGATATTTAGAGAACTTTTAAACTTTTTAGTGTTGTATTTTAGAAGCAAATTGATTATGTAACGCAACATGACGATGAAGGATGGCGTAAATAAATACACGTACTGACGCCATGATAATCTACCTACTTTGTAGGAATATGGGTACTTAATAATTTACTAAGTTAGTTGTTTGCAGTCAATGAAGCAGTAAAATAACTTGCGGAAGAAGATTTATTGTGAAACATATAGTACATTATGGGATTTTTTTGACGCTCCCTCTATTTAGCTTAAATTTCCCCTATGACTAAAAATTTACGAAAAATATTTTTTCAAAAAATTCAAGAATTTACCCCTAAATTTTATATAAAATAGTCAGATACACTATATGTAGTCTATAATCTTTAGAATTTATCATTTGGTATCATTTCTTATGCTTAAAAAATCGTTTTTTGTTATTTCTTGACAATATGGCGACAGAAAAGGATCGAATCTTTGTACTATTAATACTATCCAATATGGATTCCTACTAATACGACATTTTTGTGTCAATTGCAATGATTATAGAGCACATATGCCGTTTGATAAATGCAATGTTGTCATATGGTAAAATATTTCCTGAACATTAAGACTAACTACCTATACATTTTTTTGTATACATTTTTAATCAATTTTACAAAACAATATATTTTAATTAAAAGACGTATGTTACGAGCAACGGTTCTTAAGATATTTTGATTTAAAATCTATGAAAAATACTACAGTTTTGCACCTCTGTATTACTACACCCCCGTTTATTGTGTGTATTTTTTATTTTTTTAGTTAACAGGGTTCTATCCCTTTTGTGTTATCACCAAAACATTCCAGGGATGTCCCATCAAGGTTCTCTAAAAATTTGAACTTTCGGGACATATAGGACGTCCAGAGTATGTCTCATTTAGGATATTCCTGGAATATCCTAGTTAAATATTGTTAGGTATCAACATCAACTGCATATAACTTCTTATTTTAAATAAATTATTTGTACACCTTTTATATAGATTCATGAATTTTTTTTTATTACTTCAATTCAAGTATAAAAATCAAAACAGGTAATATATTATAATTATTTCAAAATATAATGTTTTGATTTGCCTATTTTTTAATTTTTATTGTTTTAGTTTTATTTTAGATTTTTTGATGTCAATCTATTTTTTTAATAAAGACTTTATTTTATTTAATTATCATAATAATTATTTTTATTGCATATATAAATATTAATTATATAAATATATTATTCGAAAATATTACGGCCTTTTAAATTTTTTTTTTTGAACTTTATTGACAAGCTGTCATAGCTACAGAAATAATAACAGAGGTCTTAAAACTATCCAGTTATAATCAGCATTAAAAGACCTTTTAAATGAGGTATCACTCGGTCCCCCATTTCATTTAAGATTTTAGGGGTAACCTCATCCCCTCTTAGGGGGTTGCAGCTGGGAAAGTGATTTTATAGTTAATAATGTGTCCCGCTTGAAAACAAAATCGACGTGTCCAAAAAATTTCGGAAAAAGTCAATATTTGGCTCAAAATTGCCTCTGTTTTACCCAGCACATGTAATTTTTAAAAGGCCGCCATTTTGTTTTGAGCAAAAATTAAACCGTAATATTTTCGAATAATAAAGTATTCACTAATACCCTTAAAAAAATGTAATAAAAAATGTACCTTTCCGTTTAACTTTTTTTCCAAGATGGCGCCTGTCCGCCATTTTGAAATGTAGACATGCAAGTTATGCGTCAAAAGATAGCTTACCTACTCTTATTGCCAGCCACAATTTTTTTTAATAAAAATAAATTAAAGTAAAAAAATATTAAAAAAAAGCTTTTATTTAAAATGTACTAAAAAGTTAAAAATAATTTTTTTGGTCTTTGAGATAGCAAAATAATGTAGATTGTTTTTGGTAAAAGCTTTTGGGCGACCCTATACTTATCATTACTATCACTGGGCGCCCCAAAAGCTTTTACCAAAAACAATCTACATTATTTTGCTATCTCAAATACCAAAAAAAATATTTTTAATTAACTTTTTAGTACATTTTAAATAAAAGCTTTTTTTTAAATATTTTTTTACTTTAATTTATTTTTTACTTTTTCGTATCGCTTATCCATATTCGTAATCCCTGATCCCAAAAACACCCAAAAATCGAGTTTCATCAAAATCGGCTGGTAAATAAAAAGAAATGTCCGCCATTTTGGATCTGCCATTTTGAATTTCTTTAAAAACGCCATATTCGTAATCCCTGGTCCCAAAAACCCCCAAAAACCGAGTTTCATCAAAATCGACTGTTAAATAAAAATAATTGTCCGCCATTTTGGATCTTTCAAAAACGCCGTATTCGTAATCCCTGATCCCGAAAACCCCCAAAAACCGAGTTTCATCAAAATCGGCTGGTAAATAAAAAAAATGTCCGCCATTTTGAATTTCTTAAAGACGCCATATTCGTAATCCCTGATCTCAGAAACCCCCAAAAACCGAGTTTCATCAAAATCGGCTGGTAAATAAAAAATAGGTAATAAAAATTTCGAGTTAAATAAAATCGTTTAAAAATACTCTATAAAACGTGGCAACGCTGTAGCATCGACCCATATCGATTTTATGAAAATACGCGTATTGGCGGGAATGGACATCTTGCTGTTTTGAAATGATACTATTACCGAACCCTTATAGAACAAAATAGTTTCAAACGCAGCTTTATTCGAACTTTTTGCAATATAGCGTTGTGTTTAGCAATATAAACATAACCTTGAACTTTGTTGTCCATAACGGTTTTTGAGATTTCGTGTAGAAAGCAGGCTTTTTTTGTAGAAACATTAAAATATATACGTATTTTAATTGTGACATAACAGTACCTAATATAAAAATATGTATAAAATCGTGGAAACGGTAGAAAGAGGTTCTAAACAATTGACGGTGGTTCCCCAGGCATTTGTCACAGGGGTTCTTTTATCTAATAAAATGCTATCGCGTAAAAGGTTTTCGTAAATTTTTTTACTTTTCCTTCGAAACGCTCCACTTTTTTTAACCTTTTTCCATTTATTTAAAAATGAATAAGACATTTTAAAGCAAGATAAAGTAAGTCACAACCACAACCTACGACATAAACGTTTAATAATCTAAAACATTATGGCGTGGCGTCGTTGTTATGGTAGTTCTATAGTGTGTTCTTAAAGGACAAAATAGTTGTATTGACGCCTATTTATTCTATAAAGGCTTTATAATACCTGAATTAATATAGTTTGTGACTGCGTTAAAGAGGCGCAAGTTTACCTTATCCGATAACGGCTTTCATATTAGTAATTTACTCTCCGCAGCAGAATTGTATCAGTAGGGACCCTTTGTACAATAATTCTATAAGAAAACTACATGAGACATTACAGGACAGTTGTATAAGAGTTTTACTAGACATAATATAGTTCCAATAAGATATTCTTGTGCACCGATTTTAGAGCAATTTAATTGTATAAGCACATTGGTTGTAAAATTGTGTTATCCTGCAACACATATAGAACTATATTGGAACATATTCTGTAAATGCTCTATAATTATGCTGCAAAAACGTTCTTACAATAGGTTTATACAACAAATTAGTTGCTGAGAGCAAAATAGTGTAATATGCGTCTACTATACAACCGTTTACTCTACTACAAACAACTATAGAACATTTACAGAACATAAATATCCTATAACTCTAAATTTAAAGAACTATTTTGCTAGCTGGGTCATGCACTGACGCTATATTTATAATGAGGCAAGTTCAAGAGAAATCGTTGGAATACAACAAACCGGCATATTTATGTTTCGTGGACCCATTAACACGTTCGGTGCCCATGACGCATGAGTAGCGTCACGAAGGTTGTACCAAAGGTACCGATGACGCATAAGTTGCGTCAGTAGTACTGTGTAACTAAATGAACGATTTAAGTATGTTGGTACTAGCCAAGTGGCGCTTGTTCAAGATGGGCACCGAACGTGTTATGGTAGCACACCTTAGGTGGATAGGGCATGTAATCAGACGAGAGGAAGATGTCATAGTCAGAAAAGTTTTTGACTAAAGAGGGCCGATAGGACAACGAGAAAATGAAATAAATCAGCTATTAACCAATACATTAGCAAAGGCGGGAAAAGAGGTAGCACAAACAAGAATAAAAAAGGAAAACTATATATCCCAGGAAACAAAAAACCTCATGAGCAAAAGAAAAACATTAATAGAACAAGATAAGAGAAATACAGTAGATTACAAAGAGGTAAACAAAGCTATCAGAAGGAACATCAAGGAAAGTCAAAGGAGAGTACAGGAAGAAAAAATAGAAAAAACCATTGAACAAAATAAAAATATGAAGTGCTTAAAACCACAGCTTGGAAGCATACAGATTAATAGTATAAAGAACAAAGAAGGCATAGAGACCAATAATATAGAAGAAATTATACAAATAACACAAGAATATTATAAAAACCTCTACAATACAAAACAGAAACCAACACAAGAAATCCTTAAGCAACTACAAATAAAAATAAAAATGTCAATTCCGACTTACAACCAGAAATGAGTTGAAAAAGAGCACTCAAGGAGATGAAGAATAATAAATCGCCAGGAAAAGACGGGATAGCTGTAGAAATGCTAAAAAATGGTGGGAAAACAAGTAGAGAAGTTTTGTACACACTTATGAATAAAATATTAATGACAAAACAAATACCCAACACTTGGAACGAAGCAGTAACATTGTTACTATTTAAGAAAGGAGATAAAAAGGATCTAAAGAATTACAGACCCATAACTTTAACTAAATGTGATGTACAAACTATTAACCAAGATATTAACAAACAGATAACTAAATTAGATGGATACCAGGCAAGAGGGCTGCAAGAGGGCTTCCAATACCATATAAGGGCTGCAAAACTTAATGAATAAAATAACTGAAACCAGTAGAACATATGGACTAGAAATAAACACCAGCAAAACCAAGCTAATGATCATCAGCAAGCAAAACATAACTGGAGTAAATCTGTATGTGAACCAAATGAGAATTGAACGTGTCTCACAATACAACTATTTGGGCACTGTAATCAATGAGTCGAGGGACAATACTCAAGAGATTAAATGTCGCATCGGAAAGGCAAAGAGTGCATTCTTGACTATGAGTTCTGTGTTCAAGAGCCATGACATCACTCTAAAAACAAAAATAAGGCTCCTTAAATGTTACGTGTACTCAGTGCTTTTATACGGAGTAGAAACGTGGACCTTGAAGGCGGAAACTTGATCGAAACTTCAAGCTTTTGAGCTATGGTTGTACAGAAGGATCCTGAAGATACCATGGACAGACAAAGTCACCAATGAAGAAGTACTACGGAGGATGAACACATCCGCAGATTTAGTCAACATCGTGAAGGGCCGTAAGCTGCAGTACTTAGGGCATATAATGAGAAATCAAGGCAGATACGAGCATAGGCGTAACCAGGATGATCCTAAGGGGGGGTTACATCTACCTGAAAGGGGGGGGGGTTACAACTACTGGAAATATCTAAGGGATATGATGTTAAGCGTATAGAGCTGAAAGTACATCCCAATGGGGGGGGGTTACAACCCCCAAAACCCCCCCATGGTTACGCCTATGGATACGAGCTACTCCAATGCATTTTACAAGGTAAAATTGAAGGAAAAAGGGCCCCAGGACGAAGAAGAATATCCTGGCTTGCTAACCTGAGAACATGGTATAGAAAGACCTCAACACAACTATTCCGTATAGCAACTAACAAAGTCATCATAGCCAGAATGATCGCCAACGTTTGGAACGGACAGGCACCCTAAGAAGAAGAAGGCAAGAGAACAAGCCTGATTTAGAAAGAGCTTCAGTACAAGTGACCACCTTTTAACGATGAAGATATTAATCGAAAAATCTAACGAATATCATATCCCGCTATACATGGCATTTATTGACTTCGAAAAAGCATTTGATAGTGTGGAACACTGGCAGTAAAGAATTCCCTACAAAACAGCAGAATAGACTATAGATATACCGACTTAATTACAAATATATATAATAAGGCAACAACAACTATTAAACTAATGAAACAAACGGAGCCTATTAAAATAAACCGAGGAGTAAGACAAGGAGATACCATCTCGCCCAAGCTATTCAACCAAGCGCTAGAAGATGTGTTCAAACAACTGCACTGGAATGGCTTGGGTATAAACATAAACGGGCAATATCTGAATCACTTACGATATGCTGATGATATTGTATTAGTATTAATAGCAGAAAGAAGTGAAGAATTACAATGAATGATGGAAGAACTAGATAGAGAATCGACAAAGATAGGACTGAAGATGAATTACAGTAAAACAAAAACCATGACCAATCAACAAGAAGAACTAGTAATTACAGTGGCACAAACAAGAATAGAACAAGTAAAACAGTATACAGGGTGTAACAAAAATACAGGTCATAAATTTAATTACATATTCTGGGACCAAAAATAGTTCGATTGAACCTAACTTACCTTAGTACAAATGTGCACATAAAAAAAAGGTACGGCCCTTTGAAGTTACAAAATGAAAATCAATTTTTTCCAATATATCGAAAACTATTAGAGATCTTTTATTAAAAATAGACTTGTGGCATTCTTATGGTAGTAGTATCTAAAGACAAAATTATAGTGAAATTTGGACACCCCATACAAATTTTATGGGGGTTTTGTTCCTTTAAACCCCCCCCAAACTTTTGTGTACGTTCCAATTTAATTATTATTGTACTACCGTTAGTTAAACATAATATTTTAAAAACTTTTTTGCCTCTCAGTACTTTTTCGAAAAGTCAGTTTTTATCGAGATATTTTGAATATTGTCAAATCCACCACATATTTGTATATGGCTAAGTACGATTATCGGACTTAGTAATAATATGAAAATTTATTTATGATTTTCATTTTTAGGTATATTTTGAACCATATTAAAAAAGAAGTAATATCTCGATAAAAAGTGCTTTCTCGAAAAAATACAAAGAGGCAAAAAGTTTTAAAAATACTGTGTTTAACTAATGGTACCGCAGTAAAAGTTGGAAATTGGAACATACACAAACATTTGGGGGGTTTAAAGGAACAAAACCCCCATAAAATTTTTATGTAAACATATTAAAAAAGAAGCCGCTACTCGATAAAAACTGCCTTATCGAAAAAATACTAAGAGGCAAAAAAGTTTTAGAAATATTTAATTTAACTAATGGTACCGCAATAAAAATTTAATTGGAACGTACACAAAAGTTTGGTGGGGTTTAAGGGAACAAAACCCCCATAAAATTTTTATGGGGTGCACAAATTTTACTATAATTCTTTTTTTAAGATATTCCGGCCATAAGAATGCCACATGTCCATTTTCAATAAAAAATCTCTAATAGTTTTCGATATATATATTCGAAAAAATCGATTTTCATTTTGTAACTTCAAAGGGCTGTAACTTTTTTTATGTGCATATTTGTACTAAGGTAAATTAAGTCCATTCGAACTATTTTTGGTCTCAAAATATGTGATTTAATTTATGACCTGTATTTTCGTTACACCCTGTATATATCTAGGACAAATCACTAGATTAAATAAAGAAAATCAGACCGAAGAAATAAAGAGAAGAATAAGATTGGCCTGGGCATCATTCGGAAAACTGTCTTATATTCTAAAGAACAGAAAATACCCGCAATACCTAAAAACAAGAGTCTTCAATCAATGTATACTCCCTGTTTTAATATATGGCTCTCAGACATGGACGTTTACAAAAGAGAATATGGAAAAAATAGCAAAGACAGAAAGAGCCATGGAAAGACAAATGCTGAACATTAAACTATCAGATAGGAAAAGAAACGAATCGATCCGTAACAATACAAAAGTGAAAGATGTCTCTACCCAAGTAGCAAAGCTTAAATGGAAGTTCGCCGGACACACCCTAGGGCAGAAGGATGAAAGATGGACTAAGATGATTATATATTGGAGACCGTGGAGCCACAAACGAAAAAGGGGAAGGCCACAGATGCGATGGTCAGATGTCCTGAAGAAACACACTGCGTCAAAATGGATGCAAATTGCCCAAGATAGAGAGGCATGGAAGAAGGAAGAGGATGACTATATCCAAGGATGGATGTTTAGGGCTGATTAGATAGATAGATAGGACAACGGACAAGAGGAAGACCGAGATTTATGCCTGGCTGCACCAATAGATCTTAAGCTTAACAGGTGCCTTAAGTTTAAACATAAATGTAAATCCTTAAAGTATAAGCTGAGCTGGGCTAAGGTGGAGCTTAGGGTCTGTTGGTGCAACCAGGCATTAGGTACCAAGACAACTTAGAGAATGATTTAAAATCTATTGGAGTTAGGCGGCAGAGCATGGAGAAGAGTTGCCAGAGACAGGGACAAATGGAGGATTGTTCTGAAGAAGGCTTTGGCTCATAATGCGCTGTGACGCCACTGATGATGATGATGATGATTATGATAATGATGATGATGATGATGATGATGATGACTTCAAATATTGCATCAAAATTTGTAAGTAAATATTCAGTTCTACTCAAAAGTTGGTACTTCTAGGGCATATTTGCTATAGAGAGAGACATACTTTATTGATACAATGTACCAAAAGGCCATCGACCGAAGTTTTTCAGCCAGGCTATTTGCTATATTTTCTTATTTATTTAAGAATTTTTTAAATTTCTGATCTTTGAAGAATTTTCTAAGAATATTCTAAGAATTTGTATTCTTAAAATATTCTTTATTTGGTAGTTTTAGCTCTTCATTCTTCATATTTAACCTATATTTTTGTAGGTGTTTATTTATGTTATTAACTTACTTTATTATTAATTTACAAATTATGATATTTACTTCTTATATGAGCTAAGTCTGTAAGACTTAGTTCTTACTCCATGGCTAAGTCTGTAAAAGAATTATTTTAAGCTATTTTTTATTTTTTTTTTAATTTTCTTTTCAAGCTATTTTCTTATTTTGTTTAAATCTACTTTAGTTTGTTAGTTCGAATTTTAAAGTGAATATCATTTTACGTGTGATAATGAAAAATCTAATCAATAAACACCTTTTCTCTGAGTGTACTATCCAAGCTTATTAAAAATTGACTATAACAAATGTCTATTTACCCGTACAACACAAATTCTTTATACTTACTATAGGACGCAAATACTGGCAAATATATAAGGCAAAGGGTGTAGAAAATGGACTCGTATTGGAAGTAAAAGCTCCCTTGCCCCTATCACAAATAACTACTTTTATCTGAAGTGAGTCATACCGAAGGGGAATGATTCACCCTACTTTAATAAATAAATTCATCTTCAAACTGCGGCACCCACAGGCACAGATAAAAATTGGTGTTCGAATTTTATACTCCTTTGCATTTATATTTTGATCGAAAGTAATAAGTAAAAGAAAGTTAGATTGATCCTGCCCTGCTGTATTGCTATTGAAAGTTGCTGTACATTTATTATTTTATACAGCATGGTACAACAATCTATAACTAAAAAAGACTAGCTTGGAAAATATGATAAAATTGAAATGTTTGGGTTACATTTTATTACATAAATATATTATATTATATTCAAACAAATAATTTTTTCTCAAAAACATTTTGAAATAAAAGGGCATCCTCAAATGGGGACTTTAGGTATCTGTATGGTATTTTTCAAAAAATACGTTCAAAATAAGCCCGGAAGTGAATAAACTGACTAATTCTAAGCTACAGCCTGTTCTATAGAGTTTTTTTTCACTAGGTCAATACTTTTCGAGTTATTGCGATGTTATAATCCAGCAGAAGCAGAGTCGCTAATGAAAAGTAGGTTCTTATTCGTATCAAATTCCAAATCGAATATTTCAACGTGGAAGTGAAGCTCTTTTCGGAGAAAACTCCTTATAACTTTTTTGAAGTGTTTAAAAGGATCTTTATTTTTGTTTTTTAAAATAGTTTCTAGCATCAAAAGTAAGCAAGTTACGCTCAAAATAAAGGTGGTCCCTTTTTTTGGTAAAAAAATCGTGAAAACTATCCCCTGATTAGCATCCCAAATGAAATTAATCGTTACCGCTTTACAATGTTCTTACTTATGTATTAATGTAGGTATTGTTTATAATGATCTGTAATTTTATCGGTAGAAAATGCTTATTTTTGAAAAAATGGTTTTAATTAAAAAAATTTGAAATTAAAAAAATGTTTTTTTTAAATGACTTAAAAATTATTCCAAAAAAAAATCTCCAGAGTAAAAAATGTGGTTTTGCTTTTATGAATATTTTGCATTTTTTGTTTTTCCGTAGGTAAGACTAAATTTTTGAAGATATGGCTGTTCAAAATTTGCATACACTCGTGATTAGTGACTCGTTTAAGCCTACAAACTGCAGTCCTTTCAAAAATAAGCACTTTAAACCGATGAAACTTACAGATCATATCAACAATACATAGGTAAAGTAACTTGTAAAGCGCCAAAGCGGTAATGATTAATTCCATTTGGAATGCTAATTAGTGGGTGATTTTCACGATTTTTTTTCCAACAAAAAGGGCCAACATTGTTTTGAGCGTAAAGCTTAACTTGCTTAATTTTGATGCTAGAAAATTATACAAAAACCGAAATAAAGTTTTTTTAAACACTTCTAAAAAATTGTGATGAGTTCTCCCAAAAATTGCTTTATTTTTTTGATATTTGACGTTGAAAAATTCGATTTGAAATTTGACGAATGCGAACCTACTTTTCATTACCTTTCCTACAATTCCGCCTAAAGTCCACAGAATTCATTCATACACCACTTTTTCACTTTGTTATAAGCTATATTTTTGCCAAGAATATATTTTTTTAGATAAAATACTCACTTTTTAAGTTATTTGCCAAAAGCTGTCTAAAAACGTGGTGTTTTTGTTGAAAAATGAACATAATCACTCTCAAATAACTCAAAAAGTATTGACTTGTGAAAACACTATATAAAACAAAAGTTGTTTAGAATTAGTTAGTTTGTCCACTTCCGGACTTATTTTGAACGTATACTTTTTCATCCCCTCTAGAAGGTGTGATACTCACCCCCTGGCCAAAAACACACATCTGCACAATATAACTTTTTTTTTGACGTGTTAGCTATGTGTGTGCCAAATTTCATGTCAATCTAAGAGGTTCTTTAAATTTCGGAGCAAAAACCGTGAGTAAATGGACTAATAGTGTTGTAATATATAGGTACCTATGTTTGGCAGGTGCCAAAGGAAATGTTTTCTTTAGTCGTTGTCCTAATCTGGGAAGATTAGGACAATAACTTGTTGAATTAAGGGACGTATTTAAGCAGTAGGTATGTTAAAAAAAATATTACAAAAATCTATTGGTTACCTAATATTGAAAAAACAAAAAATAATTCTATACAATTAACGAGAAACAGTAGGTAGTACATATTAGGTAGATCTTATATCTACCTACTTAAAACTTCAAAAAAATTAAATATCTTGCCTTTTATAAAGGGTGTCCGAAAACTCTCCTGACAAACGAAGACAGGAGATTCCTCAAATAATTTTAAGATAATTTAGCCCAATTAACCTACGAATATGCTTCCTAAGGGAGCTAGAGCTCTTTAAATATGGCACCCTTTAGGTAATTAGTTTTTTTTATCCCTCCAGAACGCTTCTATTTAGAAAAACGAAAACATGTACGCCTATTTACCTTCCAGAGATGGATCGATTCCATCAATTGCGAATTTTAGTACCGGTTATGGACATCCGTTTTGGGCAGGTCAACGGGTATTTTACCACATAACTTTTGTCTCTTTAACTTTTAAGTATTTTCGCACTAGATCATTAAATTGTAAGGTATTCTAGTACTAAAAGGTACTTTTGCTTTTAGTCGGTAGGATACTTTTTTTTCTGTGAATTTGATGGCCTTGGACGAGCCAATTAGCCAGACATTTTGTTATTTAAAAAAAAACAATTTTTTTTCAATTAGAGGAATTTTTTCTGTATTTCTAACTCTAAATACATAACAAACATATTACAATTATTATCTAAATAATACACTGTTTTTGTTGTAAATATTTTTTTTGTAAACTTTTATTATTTCTTTGTATTTTTTTTATAATTTTTTATTTGTTTTTTTTTATATTTTACTATTATTTTTTTATTATTATTTTTTATATTCTTTTTATTATTATGGTTTTTTACTATGCTAAGACATAAACCCGATTCAACATCGCGGAGGTTTACATCTTCTTAGTTTTCTTTTCTTTTCTCTTTTTTTTTCTTGTTCTTTTCTTTTTTCAATTATAATATATACAATAATTACTTAAACCTACAGAGTTTAAAAAAAAATAACAACAAAACAAACATGTTTGTTTTGTTTTAACAAAATTTCTTAAATAGAGGATAAATTTTATTGCTACAATTTATATTTACAGTTTTTGATATGGTCGTAAATTGTTTCTATCGTATTAATATCTTCAGAAAATATCAAATTGTTCAGGTAGACGGGAAGTGGAATTTTTAATATATTAACCCGGCATCTGCCACGTGGGGTGCTACTAGCACCCCATAACATATTTTCATCAAATATTTGGTATTTCAAGTTTGTTAACCGTGCTGTGCGTCATAGTAGCTTTCTATAATATTATATAGCATAGATCTGTCTGAGTTTGAAGTGGTTATTTAGTGTCATTCTGAACTTGTGTAGCTCTAAAGTCGAATCGGGGTGTCATCATTGGGCAGTTTAAGTTTTAAATTTTTTTGTGTTTTTGATAAACAGGTCAGATTTACATTTTTTATTGTAATAACTGATTTAAAATATTAATATAGTCTCCATACTCATTAAATTTTAATTTTTTAGATATGTTACTTCACTACTAACATATTATGTTATAATACCTTTTTAATTTTATTTTTCAAATTTTATAATATATTAGTAGCTAATAAGTTAATAAAACATGTTTTTCTTTATATTCTTATGTAACTCAACACATTATTTTGTTTATAAACAAGTAGATCACAGAAAATTTTAAAGGGGTGCTGTGAGCACCCCACGTGGCAGTTGGCGTCTTGCAAAGCCACGTGGCAGGTGCCGGGTTAAGATTATGATAAAATTTGTTTATATTTACTGATTGATGTGAACATTCGAGGAGAATATGTAGTAGATCACCTTCTTTTCCACACTCACAGTTATATCATAGGATACTTCGTTTTCTAGAAAACTCATTTTGATTATTTCATTCATAGGAAATTCTGACCAATAGAAAGCTACAGAAATAAAGATTACATTATTTCACTAGACTATTTTTAACTGACTATTTCACTAGACTATTTTTAACTGATAAAACGTCATAGCAACGCATCGTTTCCTACTGACAAAACTCCTTAGCGACGTGATTTCTCAGCGACAAAATTATGACAGATCCGTCACGAAAGTGTCTGATAATAACAAATAAATAAAGATTATATTTCGTTGATATGGTGCATTAATTGTCTCGTGAAATAGTCTTGTCGAATATCATTCGAGAGAAAATTATTTACCGGCAAAATTTTCTCCTGGTTTCATTCAAGTTCGTTGCCTTTTGGTAATTTTCGCTTATGAAATTTTGACAAAATCACTCGACTGACCTCTCGTGATTTAAGTCAAAATTTAATTCGCGAAAATTGCCAGGCAACAAACTTTCATACCAGTCGAAAATATTGCCGGCAAAATTTTCTCTCTTGTGATATTATACAGGGTGTCCAGAAACTCTACCGACAAACGAAGACAGGAGATTCCTCAGATAATTTTAAGACAATTTAACCCAATTCACCTAGTCCGAAAATGCTTCCTAAGGGAGCTAGAGCTCTTTGAAGATGGCGTTATGTAATTAGTTTTTCTTAAATACCTCCAGAACGCTTCTATTTAGAAAAACGAAAATTGGTATGCGTATTTACTTTCCAGAAATGAATTGATTCCATCGATTGCGAATTTCTAGTACTGGTCATAGGCGTCCGTTTTGGGTAGGGCATTGGTTATTTTATCGCCTAACTTTTTTATATTTAATTTTTAAGCATTTTTGAGTCTGGATTATTAAATTGTGAGGAAGTCTAGTACTAAAAGGTACTCTTACTTTAAGTCGATAGGATATACCGTTTTCTAGAAAAATCGATTTGAAAATGTTTCGTTCTTTGAATTAAAAAAAAAAGATTAAAAAAAACTATTTAGAAAGATGAAAACTGGTACAATTATTTATATTCCAGAGATTAATCGATTTCATTAATGGCGAATTTCTAGAAACGGTCATAGGCGTCCGTTTTGGGTAGGTCAACAGTTATTTTATAGCATAACTTTATTGTATTTAATTTTTAAGTATTTTTGACACTAGATTATTCAATTATGAGATATTCGAGTACTAAAAGTTACTCTTGCTTTAAGTTGGCAAAATACATCGTTTTTTTTAAGTTTTTTCAATTTTTTTTTCAAATTTCCAAAACTAAAAACTTTCAAATCGATTTTTCTAGAAAACGGTGTGCCCTACCGACTTAAAGTAAGAGTACCTTTTAGTACTAGAATACCTCACAATTTAATAATACAGTATCAAAATTGCTTAAAAGTAGAAGACAAAGAAGTTATGCGATAAAATAACCGTTGCCCTACCCAAAACGGACGCCTATGACCAGTACTAGAAATTCGCAATAGATGGAATCGATTCATTTCTAGAAAGTAAATACGTATACAAATTTTCGTTTTTCTAGATAGAAGCGTTCTGGAGGTATTTAAGAAAAACTAATTACATGGCGCCATCTTCAAAGAGCTCTAGCTCCCTTAGGAAGCATTTTCGGACTAGGTGAATTGGGTTAAATTGTCTTAAAATTATCTGAGGAATCTCCTGTCTTCCTTTGTCGGTAGAGTTTCTGGACACCCTGTATACGACAACACACAACGCCACGTTTCCTACTGACAAAACTCCTTCCTGCTGTCCCACTTCCTGCCCGTGATTTCTCAGTGACAAAATTATGACAGATCCGTCACGAAAGTGTCTGGTAATTCTATTGTTGTCAGTTTGACAAACGTCATTGAGGCATCGCGTAATCAATTTTGGACAGATTATAATGAATCCAGACGAAAAATCAAGATTTGGATGCCAGTGAGGTGAAGAAATAAAAAAATTGGTTTCGGAAAATGTCCTTTTGAACACGTAGAGGTCCAGAAGTTCTATTTGGACCCGATTTTCGGAGTTCCTACGTGTGGGAAATTTTATGCTTGAAAGATTTACTACCATAACGGAACTAGCAAAAATTCTCGAGGATTATGCCTTTAACATGAAAAAAGGCAATGGCGAAGACTATAAAGAGTGGTGTGTAAAGTCAATGTGTAGATAATACTACAGCAAAAATGGTACAAGAAAAATATTTTACGGAGTACGGTATAAAAATCGACCTTTTCACAGATATATCTTTCGTGCAAGATTGGCCAGAGATACCAAGCGGAGGCAGCTTCAAAGTGTTCAGGAAAAAAGAAAACTCAAAAAGGATTATCCACCGAAGAACTATTAAACATCATCCAAAGCTACGACGAGGAAACCCCCGATGGAGCACAAAAAAAGTTTTTTCATCTTTGCTCATTTGAACTTGCTTGGGGAGACAATGAGGCCGTAAACTGCAAGATTCACTTGTTCCGGAAGGCATTTGATGTTATGGGGAGAATTTACGGGCCGAATAATTGAATACAACAGCATTTTTTCCAAAACAAATCAAGGCGGTTCGAAAAGTTTGGCAAGCAGCAAATGGCTGGTAAGAAATTCATCAAACGAAAATGTATGCCCAGTTAGATTATTTTTGAAATTAAGGAAAAAAGGGGACCAAAGATTTTATCAGATAGACTCTTTCTTACCGTTCACCCCAACTGGAAGGATGGATCTTGGTTCAAAAACTGTCCATTTGGAATCAACCCCGTATCTAAGTGGACAAAAATGTCAGCTGAAAAAATTGGAATACACACAAAAAAACATAAAATAACAAACCATTCTCATCGATCTTTAGCAGAGGTCAGCCTTGTTCAAGCAAGGTGTTTCTGAATAGTTAATTAAATAGTTAATTAAATTAACGGGTCACTCAAATCTAAAACCATATCTGCAGCTGGATTTCAGTCACCACCAGAACTTGATCGAAAATCTCAGACCAACAAACTACTAAGTATACATTTTTTGAAATTATGGGAAAAAGACCAAAGATTTTATCAGACAGACTCTTTCTTACCGTTCACCCCAACTGGAAGGATGGATCTTGGTTCAAAAACTGTCCACTTGGAATCAACCCCGTATTTAAGTGGACAAAAATGTCAGCTGAAAAAATTGGAATACACACAAAAAAACATAAAATAACAAACCATTCTCATCGATCTTCAGCTGAGGTCAGCCTTGTTCAAGCAAGGTGTTTCTGAATAGGAGTTAATTAAATTAACGAGTCACTCAAATCTAAAACCATATCTGCAGCTGGATTTCAGTCACCACCAGAACTTGATCGAAAATCTCAGACCAACAAACTACTAGGTATACATAGCTTATAATTGTACATTTAATATTGTTAAAAAATAGTCTTGTCGAATATCACGCGAGAGAAAATTATTTACCGGCAAAATTTTCTTCTGGTTTTATTCAAGTTTGTTGCCTTTTGACAATTTTCGATTATGAAATTTTGACAAAATCACTCGACTAACGTCTCGTTATTTAACTGTCAAAATTTAATTCGCGAAAATTGCCAGGCAACAAACTTTCATACCAGTCGAAAATCACAGTTTTTCGATTTTCGAATTCACAAAATCGCGTCACAGTTTTTCGATTTCTTTCTAACGCATTAAATTCTATGTGAGAGAAAAAAGGCACGTCCGTGCTTACAGACATTTATAACATTTATTCTAGTTGTCGATAGATGGCGCTATAATCGAAAAAAAATTATTTACGAATTATATAATATATCTACGAATTTACGAATATAATCTGTACAATTTATAAGACTATACAAATCAAAGAAAATACCATTTTATAAATGCAATAAACACAATTGATTTGTTTTTATGCCAAACTGCAAATAAAATGTGATAACTGTCAGATTTAACTAAAATGTCATGTTAGAATAAATGTTATAAATGTGTATTATCACGGGCTTACCTTTTTTTCTATCATTTGTGACGCACTGAAAAATGTCCATGAAAAGGACCATATACGATAATTTTTGATTATTTCATTCATAGGAGATTCTGACCAATAGAAAGCTACAGAAATAAAAATTAAACTGATAATTTTTGATAATTTCCCGTCGTCGAGTATATTACGTCAGATGCCCTTCGTTGCTATGAAAAAATACATTCAGTGACATTAATGACAATTAATGTTTTAAAAATTATAAAAGTGATGACTTTCGACCGTCAAATATTTATAACAACTGTGTGTTTAATTGTACTAATTTGTACTTACATAAATAAATTATAATAAAATTTTGGTTTTGAACTGTTTTATTCATGAAATAATCGCAACAAATTGCACTCGATCTCTAAAATTAATATAGAATTTTTGCCCTCGTGACACTTTGACACAATTTCACTCCCCTTCGGGTGGTGAAATTAAAAGTGTCAAAGTGTCACTCGGGAAAAATTCAATAATTTTAAAGCTCTTGTGCAATTACTACTGATAATATCTCGTCGTCAAGCATTACGTCAGATGCCCTTAGTTACTACGCAAAAACGAACATTCAGTGACATTAATGACAATTATTAATGTTTTACAACTTGTCACAGAGAACACCAAGAAACAGGTTTAGCAAATATTCAGCTGAAAATATCAATAAAATATTAGTTAAAATGGTTTAAAAAGAGATTGTTATTCACGAAATAAGCTCAGCGAATTACACTCGATCTCTAAAATTATTATCGACTTGTTGCTCTTGTGACACTTTGACATAATTTCACTCCCTTTTGGGTCGACATAATTTTACACTCCTTTAAAGTGTCACTTGGGAAACAACTCGATAATTTTAGAGCTCTCGTGCAATTACTACTGACAATTTTTGACAATTTTTTCAAATCCAAAAAACAAAAAATTTTCAGTTTGATTTTTCTTGAAAATGGTGTATCTTATCGAGTTAAAGCAAGACGCAAGGGTGCATTTAGTACGAGAATACCTAACAAAATTTAATAATATAGTGTCACACATGCTTAAAATTTAAGGACAAAAAAGTTATGCGATAAAATAACCGTCGACCTACCCAAAACGTTGACTTACCCAAAACGGACGTCCATGACCAGTACTAGAAACTCGCTATTGATGGAACCAATTCATCTCTGGAAGATAAATGAGCGTACCTACAAGTTTTCGTTTTTCTAAATATGTATAAGCCTTCTGGAGGTACCTACCTAGGATTTAAAAAAACTAATTACAAGGCGCCATTTTCAAAGTGCTTTAGCTCCCTTAGGAAGCATTTTCGTACTACCTAGGTGAATTGGTTTAAATTGTCTTAACATTATATGAGGAAACTGCTGTCTTCGTTTGTCAGGAGTTTCTGGACACCTTGTACCTACTTTATACCTATAAGCACATTCCACCTTCGCGCGTGCTTAATCATTCAAACATTTCTAGTGGATAGAGGTTACCTGACAATCTTGCGCATTAAAGACCTTTTTAATGATATACGGTGATATTTGACGTCTTATTATTTAATCGATACTGAACTACCAAAAAGATATGATTACAGATTACAGGATACCGTAGAACGAAAGCCTATTTATTTCTTAGGCTTCATTAGTAGATATTAATAGATATTATTACTTAGGTATTAATGATTAATCGTATTAAGACTCTCTGCGTTATTATTTATTTAATCAAGTACTTAGGTAGGTACTTATACTTCGGTATGTTTATACCAAACTATGGCAATTCATAATTAAGTACGTAGGTTTATAAAATTCAGTAAAAAGAGCTCATTTTTATTTATTGATTCTCTAGTTTTTTTAATATCTACTTATAAAGTAATAATATAGGTATATAAATAATGTAAGTATATAATATAAAATACAAAGTATACTAACGCTTTCTATATAAACAATAATTATTAATATAGTTTTTTTTATGGATTTTCGTATTTTATGTATTTTTTATTATTAATTTTGACCTACAAAAAATTAAATATTTTAAAATTTGCGCCATCTCTTATTCGATGGTTTAAATTCACGAGAGGGGTATTTTGAATTCACATTTTAACGCGAGATGTAAGCACCATATTATATCATGATCAGTGTTGTAAGTAAAAATTATTTTTATACCTGGTTACCCCAAAAATTAATTTTCAGTGTTAGAAAATCTGAATAATATTTGGTTTAAATCACCGAATTCTATTAAAAATAACCTAGAGGTCGAAATTATTACGATTGCATTAAGAGCTTAGGTAAGCGCATGATACTAGTTATAAATACAGTCGGAAAAATGAAAGAATAAGAATACCCATGAACGATCACATCAATCACTTATTTTGTATTTGCTGTCTTTTTCTATAAATAACAAACGATTGTTATAGAAAAATGACAGCGAATACAAAATAAGTGATTGATATGATCGTTCATGGGTATTCTTTCATTTTTCCGACTGTAACAAGATAGGATATTCCCGTAGCGCAAATACGTCCGAGTTCGCGCATCGCATGACGTAACTGGAGACCGGAATTTGAATTCTTGTTGTTAGCTTATAGTCCAGGCCCAGGCTATATCGTCGCCCCCGTTAGGTAACATTCCGATTCGATTTTGTTGCACAAACTCACTTAAAAAGAGTTCCTTATAACAAATACACAGAGTGCAGGGAGGTGCCGCGGTCGAAAAATTGTTTAATTAATTTTTTTAAACAAATTCAAATTATCAATTTTTTCACTTCAAAAAATCAATTTTTTCACTTTTTTTTTAATTCTTTGGGTCATCATGAGCCAAAAAGGTCTCTTGTAATTTTTCTCTAAAATAGACTGTTTGTTGAGTTATATTCGATTTAAAATTTGAAAAACGCGAAAATGGCCATTTTCAAGGCTTAATAACTCGGTGAAAAATTATTATTATGAAAGTCAAAAAGTGACTGAATCAAAGTTAAAAGCCCCCCCTACAGGATTCTGAAGAAATTTTGTCATTACTTTATTACTGAGCTGTTATTTTTAATTGCTAACCAAGAGCGCTAAGTGAGGCGGCCGTCAATGTGAGTGCAAGTGAGATGCACCATTAGACGGCCGGAATGGTGCATCTCTCTCGCACTCACTATTGACGGCCGCGTATATGCAGTTAGCGCTCATTGTTAATAATGAAAAATAACAGCTTAGTAATAAAATAATGACAAAAATTTCTTCAGGATCTTGTAGGGTGGCCTTTAAACTTTGATTTGGTCACTTTCTAACTTTCACAGTAATAATTTTTAACTGAGTTATTAAGCCAATTATGGCGAATTTCGCGTTTTTCAAATATTAAATCGCGTATAACTCGACAAAAATAAATTTTAGAGAAAAATCTAAGAAAATTGAACAAATCGAAAAAATTCATGTTTTGAATTTGTTTAAAAAAATTGTTTAAACAATTTTCTGACCGCGGCCACCCGCGGCACCTCCCGGCACCCTGCGGATTTGTTATAAGGAACTCTCTTTTAGTAAATTTGTGCAAAAAAATCGAATCGGAATAATTTACCTAACGGAGGCGACCATACAGGCTGGACTATACAACCGCGAGCAATTCAAACTAGTCGGAAATCATTCGGTCATTACGAACCATTACGAACTTGGGTCTCCAGTTACGTCACGACTCCCTTCTCTTCGAGATGCGCAATATACAGGGTGTAACAAAAATACAGGTCATAAATTAAATAACATATTCTGAGACCAAAAATAGTTCGAATGAACCTAACTTACCTTTGTACAAATATGCACGTAAAAAAAGTTACAGCCGTTTAAAGTTAAAGTTACAAAATGAAAATCGATTTTTTCGAATATATCGAAAACTATTAGAGATATTTTATTGAAAATGAACATGTGGGATTCTTTTGGGTTTTGTTCTCATAACTCTTTTGTGTACGTTCCAATTAAATTATCATTGTGATACCATCAGTTAAATTGAATATTTTTAAAAAAAATTTGCGTCTTAATATTTTTTCGATAAGGCAGTTTTTATCGAGTTGCGGCTTTTTTTTTTAATATATTTACATACAAATTTTATGGGGGTTTGTTCCTTTAAACCCCCAAATGTTTGTGTACGTTCCAATTAAACTATTACTACGGTACCATTAGTTAAACACAGTGTTTTTAAAACTTTTTTGCCTCTTTGTATTTTTTCGATAATGCACCTTTTATCGAGATATGGCTTCTTTTTTAATATGGTTTAAAATATACCTAAATATGTAAATCATAAAGAAATTTTCATATTATTACCAAGTCTCCATAATCGTACTCAACCATATTACATAAATATGTGGTGGATTTGGCAAATATTCAAAATATCTCGATAAAAACTGACTTTTCGAAAAAGTACTAAGAGGCAAAAAAGTTTTTAAAATATTGTGTTTAACTAATGGTACTACAAGAATAATTAAATTGGAACGTATACAAAAGTTTGGGGAGGATTAAAGGAACAAAAACCCCATAAAATTTTTCTGGGGTTTATAAATTTCACTATAATTTTTTCTTAAGATACTACTGCCATAAGAATGCCACATATCTATTTTCAATAAAAAATCTCTAATAGTTTTCGATATATTGGAAAAAATCGATTTTCATTTTGTAAATTCAAAGGGCTGTAACTTTTTTTAGGTGCACATTTGTACTAAGGTAAGTTAGGTTCAATCGAACTCTTTTTGGTCCCAGAATACGTAACTAAATTTATGACATGTATTTTTGTTACACCCTGTATTATCTTGTTATTTATAGTATCATGGGTAAGCGCAAAATTGCGGTACAATGCTTTTTAAATGCATTCATTTTTTTTTAAATTTTCAACAGGCTGTCGGTCTAGACGGCCCAGTTGGCTGAGGCGCAGTCGATCGACAAGTTTAGTGGATTTGCGATCGAGGTTCGAGCTTCAGCCAGGTCATTTGAAATTAATAAAAACGCCAACGTCGTAGTATAAAATTCAATAGAATCTACGACTTGGTTTGGAATAAACTGCATGGCGTCTGATTGGCCTATGGAGGAGCGGTATGGCAAGGGATAAGGGCTTGCGTCTTGGTGATACTGCTTCATAGACAGGGCCGGACTGGCTCATCTAAAAGGCGCCAACCCAAATTCTAAAAAGGGCGCCAACCTAATCTCTGAAGAAAGGCGTTAGACCTCCCCCCCCCTCCTAAAGTTTTTACATAAAATTTTTTTGAAATCCTAATGCGTTGTACAGTAAATCAATATTGTTTGTGAATATTTTTGTTATATTAAATTTACTTCGGAATAAACTTATTAAGATGCCACAAAAATATAGCTTCAGATTCCCAGTAGGTACCTATACCTTTTAATCCGTTACGCTCTAACTACTGCTACAGAATAATATATTACTACTACTACTATCGGTTTACAGAATTCTTCGACGCCTTCCGACTACTAACAACCCTTCTTCTCTGTTTTATACTTTAGTTATATCATTATATGGGTTAGATTTAGTTATATCACCTTTATACCATCCTTGGGTTATAAACTTTCATTCGACACCTCATTCGTCGTTCTACCTGGTATAATGACGGATGAGTTGTGTTTACGGATGGACAAACGGACGTGGATAATAGGGCTTTTCATTCATAGTCATTTATTGTTTCGAGCTTTTGTCATATGTCGAATAATCCGTGTATATTAATATTATACACAGATTATACAACATATGACAGAAGCCCGAAACAAATGACAATCGATGAAAAGCCCTATTCACTGTGTGCAAGTACTTGGAGGGGATACGAGAAACGATCGTGCGCGAATAGCGGAGAAATCTTGCAACTTTCTTAATATATATATTTCTTAAAAATAATTCATATTGTTAATTCAAATTGTCAAATTGACGTATATTTCATACCTACTGTCATTGAAGAAAATGGGATTTCGCAAATGATGTGTTATGAATTATTGTAAAAATTATACATATGTTGCTCCACAATATTGATATGATATGCAATTATTAAAGTGAATTTAATTAATGGTATTTTGCTTGTAGTAGAATGTTAACCTTTTAATAACCTAACCTCAATCTTACTTTTCTTCTTATTCTTTTTTGGGCTATGGCCTTGACAATTATCCAGTAACCAGGACTAATATAATTGGCCAATATAATTAAAAGTGCTAAAAATGTTGCCGAGCTATGAAATCAGGTGTCGCTTTTCCGAACTTGCACGGTCCCAATTCAACGTTTTCACATTTTTTTCGAAATGGGTGAAAACCATAGACATAATAAGGATAGACAAGGCATACTGAGTAAAATAGCGTAACACGCGGGCAGTCGATCGGTGGTCTCTCTAAAGGCCGCGTCCCACCATCAAATAATTTGATCAAACTGGTTTGAGCAAAATGAAAGTGACAGTTAGTGACGTCACATCCTGAGTGTTCATTGTGGATAATAATGAAACATTTTAATTTTAAATAAATTACAAACAAGTTAGACAACTCAATACAAAAAATTTGATTAAAACTAGACTGATAGTGAGAGCACAGATTTTTAGAATTTCAAAAAAACTGCAATTGTGACGTCACTTTGACATACTTCCGGAGTTTGCTCAAACTGTTTGATCAAATTATTTGATGGTGAGACCCGGCCTTTACTCTTTTTACAAAGCGATCCCGCACATGTTACAGACGAAGATGGCTAGACCACTCAAAGTGAATATTGACCAATGATGTCCTTGATGCCCATACCTTACCTAGTCTATTTTTATTATGTCTATGGTGAAAACAATATTTTACATAATATGTTATATTATAATAATTATAGATATATAGTCCGTTCTTTAACGGTAAAATATTGCAAAATCTCTAAATTTTAAAGAACCGCTTGGATTGACATGAAATTTGGCATACACATAGCTAACAAGTCAAAGAAAATAAGTGATATTGTGCCGATATGTGCTTTTACCCTGGGGGCGGTTTTCACCCCCTTTTGGGGGTGAAAAAATATTCGTCCAAAGAAAGTCAGGAAATGGATAAACTGGCTAATTTTAAGTAACTTTTGTTCTATAGAGTTTTTTCACTAAGTCAATACTTTTCGAGTTAGTTGGCAGTGAATATGTTCATTTTTTCAACAAAATAACCACGCTTTTAGACGGTTTTTCGCAAATAACTCAAATAGTAGATAAGTATTTTGTCGAAAAAACATTTGTAGCAAAAATATAGCCTGTAAAATTTTTTAAAAAACGGTGTATATATCACGTCTCTACACCTAGTAGAAGCAGAGTTATAGCTAATAAAAAATAGGTTCATATTCGTCAAATTCCAAATGGAATACTTTAACGTGAAATAACCAAAAATGAAGCACATTTCGGGTAAAACTCATTACAACTTATTTAAAGTGTTTAAAAAAAGCTTTATTTTTGTTTTATAAAAAAAATTTCTAGCATCAAAATTAAACAAGTTACGCTCAAAATAAAGTTAGTCCCTTTTGGTTTTGGTAAAAAAATCGAGAAAATCACCCCCTAATTAGTATCTTAAATGAACTTAATCGTTACGACTTCACAAGTTTCTTGACTCGTGTATATATTGTTTATATGATCTGTAAGTTTCATCGGTTAAAAGTCCTTATTATTGAAAGGGCTGTAGTCAAAAGGGGTTGAACGAGTCACTGATCACGAATGTATGCAAATTTAGAAACACCAAATCTTAATCAATTTTTGTCTAACAGAAAAACAAAAAAGTACATGATTTCAGAAAAGCAAATCTGACTTTTTTTTTGTTTTTCGAGATTTTTGGTATCTCTAACAATTTTTAAGTTATTTTGAAAAAAAGCATATTTTTCAAAATATAAATTTTTAAAAATTTTACTTTGAAACCAAATTTTTTCAAAAATAAGCACTTTGAATCGATGAAACTTACAGATCATATAAACACAACATAAGTAAAATAATTTGTGGAGCGGTAACGATTAATTTCATTTAAGTTGCTAATTAGAGGGTGGTCTTCCCGATTTTTTTTTTTTTTGAAAAAACAAAAGGGACCAACTTTATTTTGAGCGTAACTTGCTTAACTTTAATGCTAGAAACTTTTTGTAAAAACAAAAATAAAGCTTTTTTAAACACTATAAAAAAGTTATAATGGGTTTTCCCCAAAAAGTGCTTAATGTTTTGGATATTTCACGTCAAAATATTCTATTTGAAATTTGGCGAATATGAATCTATTTTTCATTGGCTATAGGTAACTCCGGTTCTACGAGATCCAGAGACCTAACGCGTACACCATTTTTTTACTTTTTTATAAGCTATATTTTTGCTAAGAACGTTTTTTTCGACAAAATACTTACTTTTTGAGTTATTTGCGAAAAAGCCTCTAAAAATGTGGTTATTTTGTTGAAAATTCACTCGCTGTTATTCACTCGCAACTAACTCGAAAAGTGTTGACTTGGAGAAAAAGCTCTATAGAACAAAAGTTACTTAGAATTAGTCAGTTTACCCATTTCCGGATTTATTTTGAATATATATTTTTTCACTCCCAACAGGGGGTAAAAGCCACCCCCAGGGCAAAAGCACACATCGGCACAATATCATTTTTTTTCTTTGACATGTAAGCTATACGTATGCCAAATTTCATATCAATCCAAGCGGTTCTTTAAAATTTAGAGCAAAAACCGTGAAAGAATGGACTAATATTCGTTCGAGCTATCGAGTTAGAATCCCAAACTCGATGGTTCTAATAGCCCGAGCTAAGTAAAGCCTTCTGCTTTCTAGTCAGTCACTCTCAGAGACATGTTAACCGTAGACAAGGCATACTGAGCTTGAGCAAAAAAGCGTAACGCGCGGCAGTCGATCGGTGGTCTATCCATCTCTTTTTACTAAGCGATACCGCTCATCATATGACGGACAAAGATAGATAGACCACTCAAAATGAATATTGACCAATGGCTTCCTTGATATCGGCGTTACACCTCGATGCACAGGGCGGCCCATAACGAGCCTAATCTACAGGTTCTTATATCTATGGTCACTCTACCGTTTGAGCATGTTTGAGCTTTCCAGAATGGACCGTGATAGTCGTGACATAGCCACCTTTACTTAACAAGCCATGAAGTTGAAATTTGGCAACATCTATTGGTAGACCGATTAATTCTGACAGTTCTCATTTGTTTTTAAATAATTTTCACTGTATTTACAGAGAAACTGAAATATTTTACAATATTTCGTGCTCTAAATTATAAAGAACATTTAAAGGTATGTTATTAAGATGATTTTAGTTCAATATAATATATTTTTATATAAACTTGCGTGCATATAGAAATCCGTCCACTTAAAAATTTTTAATGTCTTATATTTCCTAAATCTGTTGGCAGATTTAAGTGATTTTTTAATATGTTATAGCCTAATTCTTTTACAATACCGCTGTAATAATATTGTTGCTAACCAGTTAAATTTTTATGGTGTACCGGGCATTTATAAAATACTGAAATTAAAACCCAACTATAGACTCCGGTTTTTTAAACATTCTGTTTTTTTGATTAATTCGCTTATGTTTAACAACTAGATTTGTTCTTTATCAATTTAGGGTGTTTCTAAATAAATGCGACAACCTTTAAGTGAAAAAGAACAAAATGTAAAATTTTGACGCCTGTATTTTAAATGTAATCATTTTTTTCGAATCCTGAGAAAACTAACAAGTATTTTTGAAATATTTTGTTGAATACCCAGTAAAAATAAGCAACGGCAAATCTAGGGGATTTTTGTTATTGTATGATGTAGTTGGAAACAATGTTATATAAGTGTCAGATGTCAACTAGAAGTAAAACATGTGTCAAAAAGAAAAATAAATGTTGATTTTGATGTTTAAGTTATTTGTAGAATTATTGAGTTTTCTTTTAAAATAAAACTGACTAGAAGTACTTCGGTGTTTAATTAACATCCACGCAATTCTGCAAAACATCAGGTTATGGCCCAGATCACTTGTTTTCGTGAGTATTTCGCCAGTAAAAAAAGTCAGTGTTGAAGAGCCTGTGTCGGTAGTTTGCCGCGGCCAACGAAAATAAAAAAGAAAAGCTGAAAAAAAGGTGAAAAAGAAGCTCGAGTATATATACATAAAAAAAGAAAAACATAAATCCGAAAAATGGAAAATTCATCGGCTGCGTTGAAACTTAGTGGTGGTGACAACTGGGTAGCCTGGAAATTTCAAACAAGGGTAGTGCTAAAAAGCCGTGGTTATTATGACATAGTAATAGGAAAGTCTGTGAGACCGAGCACTACTGGAGATGACCAAAAGAAATGGGATGCTGGTGATTCAAAAGCACAAGAATTTATAGTAACCAGAATAGAGCAAGGCCCTATGACACACATTTTATCCTGTGAGACCTCGAAAGATATGTGGACAAAGTTGAAGTCTGTCTACGACAAAGAGTCAGAGGTGAGCATTCATTTAATGCAACAAAAGTTTTTTCTCTTGGAGTTTTCATCAGGTAAAAATGTTGCCTCATTCATATCACAGCTTGAGGAGATAAAAAATAAGCTAAAGCAAGCTGGTGAAGAGCTGTCCGATAAAATGATCATGACAAAAATACTTATGGCATTGCCAGAGGAATATAAGCATTTTCGGTCCGCATGGGAATCCGTACCATCTGATAAACAAACCCTAGATGAACTTACATCAAGACTACTTATCGAAGAAGAAAGAAGTAAGTCAGCACAGGGCAGCACAGCATTGGCGATGAAAAGTGATACAAGCAGAGAATTTAAAGGGCAAAAGAAAACCAGGTTAAAGTGCCATTTTTGTGGCAGAGGTGGCCATATTGCGAAAAATTGCTTTTTCAAGAAGAAAGAGAGAGATAATAATAGCCAGAAAGACATAAAAGTATGCAGTCAATGTAAAAGACGAGGACACAACTTACAAGAGTGTTGGTTTAATAAAAATAAAAATGAAAAACAACAGACAAGCAGAGAAGAAAATAAAATTGACAGTAATGCATTCATGGTATATACTGGGAGTAAGAAAAATAAAAATGAATGGTGCTTGGACACAGGAGCTAGCGAACATATGTGCTGGAATCAAGATCTGTTTGAAGAATTGATAGAGATAAGCTATAAAAAACAAGTAAAAGTCGGAAATGGAGAAAAATTACCAGTTAAAGGTATTGGAAAAATAACTCTATGGGCATTTAATGGTAAGAAATTTATAAAGTCAACCCTGTCAGATGTATTATTTGTGCCAGATTTAAAATTTAATTTATTCTCAGCTGGATGTGCCTTAGATAAAGGTTATAAGATGTTTTCAAACAATGAAAAATGTGAATTTTATAATGACAAAGGAGAAATAAGAGCATTGGCAACACGGGATAACAAATTATACAAAATGTTATTCTCACAAGAACAAAACACTGAAACCTTTGCAAATATTTTAATTTCGGAACGCACCCCTAACGAAAACTTGTCTGACGGTCAAGTTCAAGAAAACAGCTGTTTAGTAGATGTATTTTTATCAGAGTGTAATTCTGCAAAAACAACAGAAAGTTTGAGAGTTTGGCACTGCAGACTAGCACATCAAAATACTACATATGTGAGAAACTTTTTAAGGCAAAATAACATTGATTTTATAGACGAAAAATTCGTGTGTGAACAGTGTTTAACAGGTAAACAACACAGAATACCATTCAAGTTAAGTGAATCAAGAGCAAGTGAGCCATTACAATTAGTGCATACAGACGTATGTGGCCCTATGGAAGAAGAGTCTTTAGGGGGAAATAGGTATTTCCTGTTGTTAAAGGATGACTATACAAATTATAGGTACGCGTATTTCATGAAAAATAAATCAGAAGTTAAGAAACACCTTAAAAATTTTATATCATTAGCCGAGAGAGAGACAGGCTACAAGATGAAAACTTTACGATCAGATAACGGTTTAGAGTTTATGAACCAAGAAATAAAGGAGATGCTTGACTATCAAGGCATAAAACATCAGAGATCAGTAGTGTATACGCCTCAGCAGAACGGTAGGGCTGAGAGGGAAAATAGAACCCTAGTTGAATCAGCCCGAACTATGATACAAGGGCAAAAGTTGAATAAAAACTTGTGGGCAGAGGCCATACATACAGCAGTGTATGTTTTAAACCGAACAGGCCCTAGTAGCAGAAAAAATGTGACACCTTATGAATTATGGTACAAAAAGAAAGTCAATAATATTTCTACACTCAAGAGTTTTGGTTCTAGAGTATCAGTGCATGTCCCAAAAGAGAAGAGATTAAAATGGGATGCAAAAAATATGTTTGGTTTCTTTATTGGCTACAGTGAGGATGTAAAAGGTTACAAAATATTTGTCCCAGACAAAAATAAAGTTGAAATTCATCGAGATGTCATATTTTTGCCCGAGAAAACCATAGAAATAAAAAATGGGGAGACAGACATGAATAAAAACATACAGATGATATGTGAGGAGATAAAGTCAGAAGAAGATGACAGTGAAGCAGAAGAACCTCAAAATAATAGAGAAGAAAGCAGTGAGAGCGACCTCGAAACTGATAGCAGTATTGAAAATGTGAATGAAATAGAGCAGGAGCATGGATATGACCTGAGAAGACATATAAAAAGACCCTCAAGATATGATGATTATGTTCTGGATGATGACGAAATGAGTTTGTTGACTTTTAGTGATGATGAAGAACCCCAGACGTATGATGATGCAGTGGCCAGTAGTGAGTGTAAAAATTGGAAGAAAGCTATGCAATCAGAAATAAATGCGTTGCTAGAAAATGAAACATGGGAGTTTGTGCAAAGTAGTGATGGTCAAAAAGTCATTGAGTGCAAGTGGGTGTTCAAGAAAAAGAAAAATGAAAATGGTAAAGTAGTGAAATATAAAGCTCGTTTGGTAGCTAGAGGTTTTCAACAAATTGGTATGTGTTTTAATGATATTTATAGTCCAGTAGCAAAATTACCATCAATAAGGATTTTCTTAGCCATGTGTAATACTTTTGATATGAAAATTCATCAAGTAGATGTTTGTAGTGCATTTCTAAATGGGGATATTAAAGAAAATGTTTTTATTTCACTCCCAAAGGGATTTAAAGAAAAAGAGGGCACTATTTGCAAATTAAGAAAATCCTTATATGGTTTGAAAAGTTCACCTAAAAATTGGAATGACAAATTTCATAATTTGATGCAAAATTTGAGTTTTTCAAGATCTGAATATGAATATTGTCTTTATATTAAAGTAAATGAAAAAGGTAGGATATACATTTTGCTGTATGTTGATGATTTGCTGTTGGCAGGTACAAATGATCAAGAAGTTGAGAAAATAAAATACATTTTAAACAAAAACTTCAAAATGAACGACTTAGGTCAAATAAAACATTTTTTGGGTATGTGCATAACTCAAAATTTGTCTGAAGGCAAAATAAAAATTAATCAAACTGTTTACTTAAAAAATGTTTTGAAGAAATTTGACATGTCAAGCTGCAAGCCATCAACAACACCAATGGATAATAATTTTCACCACGATTTTCTCAAACGAGAAAAATCTGAGAGCATAGAGATAGAAAAGAAATGTAGAGTTGCTATAGGATGTTTGATGTATGCAATGTTATGCTCAAGACCAGATTTGTGTATAGCTATAGGTATATTAAGCAGGTATCAAACATGTGCAAGTAACGATTTGTGGGTAGCAATAAAAAGAGTATTGAGATATATTCAAAGCACAGTTACTATGAGTTTGATATACTATAAACATAAATATAAACAGGAAAATTTGATAGTAGGGTACTCAGATTCAGATTGGGCAGGTGACCGTACTGATAGAAAATCTACATCAGGATATGTATTCAAAGTTTTTAATTGCACGGTGTCATGGGCATCACGGAAACAGTCTACAGTCAGTTTGTCCTCTACTGAAGCTGAATATGTTGCACTAAGTGTATGTGTGAGTGAAGCATGTTGGCTAAGATACTTAATGTATGATTTAAAAATAAAACCTGATTATGTAGCGGTTCTAATTCATGCAGACAATCAAAGCGCTATAAGGGTTAGTAGAAATCCGGAATTTCATAAAAGACTAAAACATGTTGATATTAGATTTCATTTTGTACGAGATAAAATTAAGGAAAATATTGTTGTATTAAAATATCTTAATACAAGTGACCAACAGGCTGACATATGTACAAAACCATTAGGTTTAACTCTGTTTAAAAAATTTAGAGAGTTGCTAGGTTTAGAATAAAAAAATTAATTTAGATCTAGGAGATTTACCGTTGAGGGGGGGTGTTGAATACCCAGTAAAAATAAGCAACGGCAAATCTAGGGGATTTTTGTTATTGTATGATGTAGTTGGAAACAATGTTATATAAGTGTCAGATGTCAACTAGAAGTAAAACATGTGTCAAAAAGAAAAATAAATGTTGATTTTGATGTTTAAGTTATTTGTAGAATTATTGAGTTTTCTTTTAAAATAAAACTGACTAGAAGTACTTCGGTGTTTAATTAACATCCACGCAATTCTGCAAAACATCATATTTAAACGCAGAATGAAAGATTACTTTATTGCCGAGGGCAGAAAGTCCCTTAAAATGAATAAAATGTTTTTTAATGACATATTTGAAACTAAAAATCACATTAAATTTTCTTAATTTTTCACCCCTGTAACTTATTAAAATAAACATAGAAGTTTTCAGGGACTTTCGGCCCTCGGTCCTAACGTAATCTTTCATTCTGCGTTTAAATTTTTCAAAAATACTTATTAGTTTTCTTAGGATTCGAAAAAAATGAATCCCGCTTATATTCTTGTTATTGCTTTTTTTGTATAATAAACTTTACTTACAAGGAATTACTTTTAATATTATTTTGTACAAACTTCTAATTAATAATATTTTCTTATTCGACTCAAAAAATACTATAAATTTTACCAGAATTTGTACTTTAAAATCGTAGTTTCGAAAGCGGTAGTCCGAAAGTCGGACTACGGACGTCATCAATTGCGACGTTGCCTTTTTCTCTTGATGGCTTGTAAAGTAAAGGTGGCTATGGTCGTGACGTCAAAACGTCAAAAAAAGGTTTCCAAACACGTTGTGTCTACGTACACGCTAAAATATACGCAAATAAAAAAGTTCATCAAGCTAGTGACTATTTAGCGTGGGCAGTGACTGTATATTTTGATACACGCTATTTTGATATGTTTAGTGTTTGTTTGATAGAAAAATATTTGTTATGACGTTTAATTCTACCTAACTTTTTTATTTGCGTACACGTTAGCGTATACCTAGACACAACGTGTTTGGAAAAATTTTGACGTTTTGACGTCACACTATCAGGGTCTATTCCTGAATATAATAAAGGTTAAAGACAGTTACAAATAAGAAGAAGAATTGTTAGAAACGAAACGTCAAGTTTGATTTCAAATATTTGGTTATGTAGGATTTGGTAGAATTTCAAAATAAATTTTATAAATAAGTAGTTGTTAAGTGATTAATGATTAAAATAGATAAAATCAAGTAAAATGAAGCGAACACCATTGATAATTTCACATATCCGACGACTCTTTTACAATACATCAACTCATTCAATTATAAGGAAAAATCAAAATGTAAATGTTTCCTTTTTAGGAACCTCTAGCTCACAAATATCTGTAAATTATTGCTGGAAATGTCGTGCAGAGCGGAAGGGGTCTAACATATTTTGTGAGAAATGTAACGTTATACAAGTACCAAATGAGAAGAATAATTATTTTAAGGTAATGGGAGTTCAAGAGACCTTTAATGTTGATCAGAAACTTTTAAAGGAGAAATTTAGGAGTTTTCAAAGCTATATACATCCGGACAAGTTTAGTAATAGGTAATTATAATTTTTTGTTTATATATACTAAGTATTTCCAAAGTTTTTATTGTATTCCTTCATTCAACTGTTTTCTCCACTTCTTTCTGTTTTGCCAGCCCCCTTCCTGCAGATTTCTTCTTTCCATTACTTCGTCCAATTCATTTCTGAAAGACCTTCGGGGTCTTCCTCTCTTCCTGTCGAGCTTCACTCTATTATGGGAGCATTCAAGTATTACGTAATGCGGTTTTTGAAGATTTTTGACCCCTCTTATGTAACACACCTTAATGGGGCATTCACGTACTATGTAACGCATGTTCCCTTCCCCCCACCCTGCATTACGTAATACTTGAACGGCCCCTATTCTGTTTATCCAAAGTTTTTTGGCTGCTCTTCTGACTTTAGTAATAATAGTAACACTGCTACTGATACTTTAGTTGATACTTTTGCATTTTATAACCTATTTCAGCTTAATCACATCATAAATTGTAACAGAGTTTTACTTGACCTAGTTTTTGCTAATGATAATGAAAATGTAACAGTTGAAATTGCTAATGATTATTTGAATGGTGGGCTACAACAATGTTGTAAGCGACAGAATTAAGATTATGCAAGAGATGGAAAAAACTTATTGACAAGTCATTTATGACAATACGGATACCAATATTGCGGTACGAAAAACTCGGGGAAGGTAAAATGTTTTTAGCCTGATTGAAAGATGCTCGCATTGGTCATTGGATATACAATAATATTGCATTAAAACCTCACTTTGATCCAATCTGTCACTTACAACGTTGTTGTAGCCCACCATTCATTTATTGCCTTGTGATCGTTATGATCCTGCGTTATTTATTTCTTTAGCTATTAAAGATAATATGCCTGAGCTTCAATATGATAGTTTTGCCTTCAATTTTAGGAGAGGAGACTATGTTGCTCTTAATATGTATCTTGCTAGTATCTCCTGGGAGAATGTTTTAGGTATTTGCAGAGATATTAACGAAGCCACGTTCTACTCCATATTGCAGTTTGGTATCCATTGTTCAATACCACGTGTAAGATTAAAAAATCCCAAACTTCCTCGTTGGATGACTAATGACCTAAAATCATTATTATTTAGGAAAAAAATTGCTCATAAGATATATAAACATACAAATTCTTGGGATGATTATCTACTTTTCTCGTCCTTGAGAACCAAATGCAAAGAATTAAGCAGGTCATGTCATGATATTTATATAAGTCAAACTGAATCTAGAATTAGTACAAACGTAAAGCACTTTTGGAATTTTGTTAACAGCAAACGCAAAAATAATGGTCTACCAAACACTATGTTTCTTGGAAACACAGTGCTTAATAATGGTGCGGATATCGTTAATAATTTTGCGCAATGCTTTCAAAATATTTACAGAGCAAATGATGATGATTTAATACAGCCCACCTTAGAGTATAAAAAAACTGAGTCTAAATTCTTGTAATGTATCTATTGAAATCATATTTGAAAAATTAGCCAATTTAGACATTTTTAAAGTCTCTGGACCAGATGGAATTCCACCCATACTATTAAAAAAATGTAGATGTACTTTAACCCGTCCCTTATATTTTCTGTTTTCTCATTCACTTGATTCAGGTATTTGTCCAAGTTTGTGGAAATCTAGTTTTATTGTTCCTATTCATAAATCAGGTGACAGGAGTAATATAGCTAACTACAGACCAATAAGCATTCTTTCTTCTATTCCTAAAATTCTAGAGAGTATAATATGCGACTCTATTAAAACACCTTTATGCCATGTACTAATTGAAGAGCAACATGGTTTTCTTTCAGGTAGATCAACTTCTACAAATCTTTTACTTTTCACGCAATACATATCTGATGCTTTGGAAAGGAGACTACAGGTGGATGCTATTTATACAGATTTCTCCAAAGCATTTGACACTGTGAATCATAAATTGTTGTGTAACAAGCTTAAAGCTATTGGATTTACGGGCAATCTGTATAACTGGTTATGTAGTTACCTAACTAGCAGAATACAAGTTGTTAAAATTAAACACTTTCAATCTAGTGAAATTTCCGTAACATCTGGTGTTCCACAAGGAAGCCACTTAGGGCCTTTCCTTTTTAATATATTTGTTAATGACATTAAATCTCAAATTAACTCTAAATTTCTGCTATTTGCTGATGATTTAAAAATCTATAGAATTATCGAATCCATCTCAGATTGTGAAAAACTTCAAAATGATATTAACAAAATTATGGCATGGTGCAATTGGAACCAAATGAGCATTAATGTTGGAAAATGTCACTTTATTAGTTTCTGTAGAAGAATTAACAACCTCTTTTATAATTACAAATTAGCTGAAGAACCACTGAAGGCTGTATCAACTGTAAGAGATCTAGGTGTTCAATTAGATTCCAAACTAAATTTTTGCGCTCATTTTGATTATGTGAATAACCAGGCATTTAAAATGTTAGGTTTCGTTAGTTGAACTTCTAGATGTTTGCATAACATTAATTCCATCAGACTGATTTACATTTCCCTAGTTCTATCTGTTCTTGAGTATTGCTCAGTTCAGTGTTGCCAATCGCATTTCTCTAGATTATCCGATGATCGCTCGAAAAATATCCGATTTGTCACGAAAAGGTACGCTAGGTCCAAAATTATTCTGTTATTAAAATCAATGTTGCCAATGTTATTCTTTTAGTCCCCTTAACAACCATGAAATAACAAAATCCGTTGTTCGTACGCCAATCAGTTGATTGTAATCAATTATCATTATGATAATTAACATAATTAATTGATTAATTAATTATTAATTATCAATTAACGTAACAATTATTAACATAATTGATTAATTAATCAATTAATCTCATAATTGTAATCAATTATGTTTTCAGCAACCCAATCAAAGTTGACATTGACAGTAATTAAATATTTGATAATGATCAGTTGATTCCATTTCTGATTAGCGTTCGAACAACCGGCCCTTTAATCAGCTGGATTCTATGTTTCACAGTTTAAAAAATTTCTTTTATAGATGAAAATCTCGTATCCTAGCTGATTACCTAATTCATGTATGTAAATACTATTTACTTACTATTACTATATTATTCGTATTTTGTATTATCGTAAGTGTTCAATTCTAAATAAATAAATAAATCTAAATATTTCATTATTTGGATCGTTATATTTATTATAATTATTTAAGTAAAAAAAAACACTTTTAAATATTATTTTATTAAAACGTAATAACTACCTAAAACTAGGTACTAGAAAAATAAATAATAAATAAATCAATACAAAAAAAACTACAGCTACATTAATAGCATAGGCGCAAAATTCTGGTCAATGCTTTTAAAATGAATTATTTTTTTCGAGTTCTGAGAAAGCTAATATGTAGTATTTAAAAATTTAAACGCAGAATGAAATATTACATTATTACCGAGGGCCGAAAATCCCTGAAGATAATTTTTATTATAATGAGTTACAGGGGTGAAAGAACAGGGGAAGTGTGATTTTTAATTTCAAATATCTCATTCAAAAGAAACATTTTGTTTATTCTAAGAGACTTTCGGCCCTCGGTAATAATGTAATCTTTCATTCTGCGTTCAGCGTTTAAATTTTTCAAAAATATATATTAGTTTTCTCAGGATTCGAAAAAAATGAATACTTTTAAAGATTATTTCAAACAGACGTTTACTTAAGCACTGCACTACATAAAATGAAAATAAAACTAAATCGTGCGTGAATTAGCTTTCATAAGTTTAAAGACTAAAAACTAAAAACTCATTAATAACATCGGAGGGCAGACGGTTTCTGAAATTTGAACTGGATTAGTATAGTATGCCGTAAGAGGAGGCACTTGTGCATTTAAATTCTAAACAAAAGAATTTGCACATGTCCCTTTTGTCAAAAGATGAAAAGTATCGGATGTCGGATGTTACTAACATTAACATTCATCCAGTATTAAAATTTGGGTGGAACCAACGAAAATTAATGTGTTGTTGGTGTTGGCAATATATGGATAAGAAAGATTTAGTAGATGGTAGATACACTGAAAAATATACGCAAATATCCGATTTATTTAAAGGTACGAAGAAGATACAACAGCTCTCAAAAAGGTACGCAAATCGGATAATTATCCGCCGATTGGCAACACTGGCTCAGTTGTTTGGTCACCCACTTATGAAGTCCATATAGCCAAGCTTGAAAAAATCAAAAAAAAAATTCATTAGGTACTTAAGTTTTAAATTACACAAACCTTTAAGTGACCATTCCTACTCAGAAATTAGAAATAAATTAAACCTTACTAGGATATCTTCCAGACGGATGTATGCTGATGCTTTGTTTCTTCATAAACTACTGAATTCAAAAATTAATTGCAATGATCTACTGTCTCTAATTGACTTTAATGTTCCCTCTAGAGTTACTAGAACATCCCAAAATTTTGCAATTCATCGCTGCAACTTTGGTAGGTATTCTCCTCTGAGTAGAATCATTCTAAATGGAAATAGAATAGACCTTGATTTGTTGCTGTGCGCTTCGGAAAATGTTTGTAGACAGTGTTTAAAAAAAATTTGTAATCTTATGTGATTTATATTTGTTATTTACTTTGTATTATTTTAATATTTGTTTTTTCTATATAGCTGCATCGCCAATTTTTGTCATACATATTTACTATATCTTTATATTTATTGTATCACTAGATAATTATAATATTTTGTGTATATATTAAATTGGGTGGTATCCCATTAATAAATAAATAAAATAAAATATAATGTCTGTACCAGGTTAATATCTTCTGTTCTATATAGTCTATTATATCTGAGCTCATTCTTATTCTTTTCTTACTCTCTGTTATTTATTCTACTTCTTGTTACTCTGCAGCTTCTCCTTAGGAATTCCATCTCTGTTGCTCTCATTTTGTTTTTGGATTTCTTATTTATTCTCCAATTTTCACACCCATAAGCGAGGATACATCTTGTTACGATATTATATATTCTTCTTTTTGTTTTTATACTGACGTTCTTATCCCACAGTACCTGGTTAAATTTTTGTATGCAGTCCCTTGTTTGTTGTACCTAGTCTATTTTTTATATTTTCTTCGGCTATTCCTTTGTTTGATATTATCAAACCTAGAGACTTGTACTTGTCTGTTCCTTTGATTTGTTTACCTTCGTCTATTTCCAGCTGTTTTATTTCTGTATTCTCTATGTATTAAGTTTTCTTTGGTTTCATTTCCATCCCATTTTGTGTATATTCCTGTCCCAGTTTTCTCATCATAAAACTGTGGTTATCTTCGTCTTGTGCGATCACTATTTGGTCGTCAGCAAAACTTAGGGTATATAGACATTTGTTTTTTACTGGTATACACATTCCTTCGCTCTTTCTATTCCATAGTTTTGGGGTTTTTCCTGGAATATTCTGAACAGGGTAGGGAATGTGGCACAGCCCTGTAGCAGTCCCTTTGTCATATCGAATGGACTGCATATTCTATTGCCCGATTTGATAGCTACTTTGATATTTTTGTAGAGTGCTTTTACTGCTTTTATTAATATTTGTAGAACTTCAATGTCTTCCATTGCAACTTTTTTTATGTTGTTAAAAACTAGTAGTATGTACTATCTTATGACTTGGACAGTAACATTCTTAAATAACATGTTATTAGTTTTTTTACCCGCAGTAAGTAAAACCTCCCATAGGTAAAAAAATAAAAAATGGTTGGTTTCTGATCATGGTTTGCATTATCTTTTCCTTTATCTCTATATGTGATGGTCTTCTCTAATTTCACAAGTTTACATCTTGGCTCATGTCAATATTATTTACCTTCATACACACACGTCTTGTATAAGTATCTTCTACCAGGTTTTCCTGGGTTGTTACCTCCTATTCCTTGCAGTAACTTACAACTTAGATACAGTAAAACCTCCGTTAACTGAAACCTTTTTAAAAGAAACATCGTTTAACTGAAACAGCTGATTTCGTCAATAGAAAGTAAATTTTTATCGCAAAACAGAAACAATTCGATGTTAATTTGTCAACATCATCAACATTGCTTTCATACAACTAAAGAACTCAATTAAATATACAACACATTACGAAATCACCTCATAGTATTTTTTAATACCAACTTTGACCAAGAATACTAGGTAATTTGGTACTAGAAAAATACAAAAAACAATGCTATGTTTATCTGAAATTCTTGTTATCCGAAACAGCCTACCCCCCAATCATTTCGGTTAGCGGAGGTTTTACTGTATTCTTTTTATTATCTGATTGTCATCTTGAATGAATACATTCATTCTTAACTGTTCCTTTTCTGTCATTCCACTCAACTGTCTTAGGATCATCATTTCCTGTAGATGAATTTGATGTTCCTTGTTAATTTTAAAAGTTCTTCAGTGTCATTTGCACTATCAGTCTTATTAATTTTGCTAATATGCTAAGTTCTTGCAATATATTTGGTAGCTTTGTTCTATCTATTGAAATATTAGGCTTGACACTAATTGACACATTCATCATCATCATCACACATCCAAATTTGTCCACTGTCGGACATAGGCCTCCTCAAGATGTCTCCACCCTTCTCTGTCCTACGCAGCTGCAATCCAGTTTGTTGCTATTATTTTAATGTCGTCAGTCCGTCTGGTAGATGGTCTTCCACGACTTCGCTTGTCTGCCCTTGGCCGCCACTCCAAAATCTTCTTTGTCCATCTGTTGTCTCTCTGTCTTGCGACGTGTCCTGACCATTTCCACTTCAACTTCGTAATGCGCTATATGATGTCTTCCACTCCAGTTCTTCGCTGTAACTCATCATTTCGTATTCTGTCTCTCAAAGTTAGGCCAAGTATGGATCTCTCCATTTTTCGTTGTGCCACTTGTAATTTTCGTATAGATGCTTTAGTCAATGTCAGTGTTTCAGCTCCATAAGCAAGCACCGAAAGTACGCACTGGTTAAATGCTTTTCTTTTTAGCTTTATTGGGATATTTCCCTGGAACACGTCTCTTAGTTTGCCATACGCTGCTCATCCTAAAGCTATTCTTCTAGATAATTCGCATGTTTGGTTGTCTCTACTTATTTGTATTTCATGGCCCAGATAGATGTATTTGTCAACTGTTTCGATATGGAAGTTATCTAGTTTCAATGATCTGCTAGGTACTAAATTGGTCATCATTTTAGTTTTGCCAAAGTTTATTTCCAACTACACTTTTTGAGAAACTCGTTGTAGTTCTTGCAGCATTTCGTGGGCTTCCTTTAAGTCGTGGTTATTAAAACTATGTCATCTGCAAATCTTAGGTGGTGCACCTACGTAGTGGTTTCACCATCGACATTCAAACCTCAATTTTCCCATTCTAACATCTGGAACGCATGCTGCATTACAGCATTGAACAGTTTTGGTGATATGTTGTCTCCTTGTCTAACTCCCATTTTTAGTTTTATCTTTTGAGTTTGGGTATGGAGTGAGGTTTATTATTGCTGTTGCGGCATTTGCATATACATATACACACACCGGCAAAATTAAAGGAACACCTTAAAAATGGGACATGTTTGATGTCTCGGATTTCCTAAACCGGTTGTCTGATTTGAGTAATTCTTTTAGTATGTTATAGCCTTATTATTTAAGAATATCGGTGTAATAATATTGTTGCTAGACAGGTAAATGTTATTTTATAACGGGTGTAACAATCATACTGTGTTTTTTCCTTAAAGTTTGGAACACCCTGTGGAATATTCTAGCATATATATAATATTGAAATTAAAACTAAATTGTGGCTTTAGGCTTTCTTAACATTTCCTTTTTTGATTCATTCGCTTATGTTGGATAATAAAAAATTTAGGTACTTTAACAACTAGTCATGTTCTTCATCAATACAGGGTGTTTCTAAATAAGTGCGACAAACTTTAAGGGGTAATTCTGCATGAAAAATTAATGACCGTTTGCTTTATAAACATATGTCCGCAAATGCTTCGTTTCCGAGATACTTCTTCTTTAAGTACCGTGTCCAAATTTTAGGCGTGGGTAGCTTCCATGACAATTTGCCGATATCGTTCTCGATCTTGTACGGCATGTAATAGTTGATCTGCTGATAAGCCAGTCCTTTGACGAAGGTTTCGGAGCCCTGAATATTTCTTCCTACCAATTCCTCTTCCCTTCCGAGATACGGGATGTTGAATTTTTTCTTACAAACTGACGATTTATTTATTGCTCTAAAACCGATTAAGTTATGCAAATGAAATTTGGTAGATTTTAAGAGGTAGTTATTGCGCATTTTTTGACATACAATTGAGAATCTTAGATTCACCATTGGCGTGGATACGGGCTATATCTAAAATGTTTATACCCGTATGCACGCCAATGGTGAATACGAGATTATTAATTGTATGTTAAAAAATGCGCAAAAACTAACTCTTAAAATCTACCAAATTTCATTTGCATATCTCAACCTATTTTAGAGCAATAAATAAATCGTCAACTTGTAAGAAAAAATTCAACATCCCGTATCTCGGAAACGAAGCATTTGCGGACATACCCAAACAGCACAAGTACATCCCTGGGACTTACTCGGGACGTACCGCTAGGACATTCGTACGTCCAGAGGACATACGTTTCAGGTCCTGGGACATCCTCGGGACGTACCGAGGACGTCTGATGTTACAAAATCATCCGTACTCAGGACATCTGACCAAACCCTCCTTAGGACGTCCGAGCAAGCCTTCCTAGGGACGTCCGACCAAAACCTCCTTGGGACGTCCGACCAAACCCTCCTTGGAACGGCCGACCAAACCCTCCTTGGGACTGCCTTTTAAATACAACATGTAAGCAACTACTATAACAGCGTAAGCACAAAATTTTGCACCAATGTTTTTTAAATGCATTCATTTTTTTCGAATCCTGATAAAACTAATAAATATTTTTGAAACATTTAAACACAGAATGAAAGATTACATTATTACCGAGGGCCGAAAGTCCCTTAAAATAAACAAAGTTTCTTTTGAATGAGATATTTGATATTAAAAATCACACTAAATTTTTTTCTGTTTTTTACCCCTGTAACTTGTTAAAATAAACATTATAGAAGTTTTCAGGAACTTTCTGCCCTCGGTAATAATGTAATGTTTCATTCAGTTTTTAAATTTTACAAAAATCCTTTTTCAGGATTAAAACAAATGAATGTATTTAAAAAGCATTGGCACAAAATTTTGCGCCTAAGCTCTTAAAGAATGTCGAAAAGGAAATATTAAATTGTTTTATACTGAATATACTTGAAACTTTTAAAGATGAAATCTGCATTTAAAATGAAAAAAAAAACAAATATATTTCAAACAAATTTTTATTAAAATTTCATAAATAATAATCATGTTAAGTCATATTTTTATTTTCTTTCGCAGTCAGCCTCTCCTTTCCCCTTTTCATATAACTTCTAATCGCTTCCTCCGTTTTTTTTTGTTCGGCGAAATACCACTTTTGCAGCTAAAATTGAAAAATAAACACTATAAGAAATATATTTAAAATAATTAATTTTTATACAAAATAACTACTGGCTATCCATTGTCTTGTTACACTACAGTTTTATTACATTTTTAGTTCAGTGTTTACTATATTATATTGCTGAAAATATATGATGTATATATCCTTCCGGTAGGGATCTATGAGGGAGTATCACTGAGCCACATGCCCTTATCACTTGTCGTACTGCTCCATCACATAGGCTGATCAGCCTTATGAATTTTAAACTGACGTGTTAGCCTTTTTGTTTTCCTTTCAACAGGCTGGGGATTTAACTCACATTCATCACGGCGAAGTGATATGCGGCCAACCGTTCGTCCTGCTACACTATCCAATCTACATATTGCTGAAAATACTAGTATTATATTGCTGAAAATAAGAGGTTTCCTATTTGTAAATAAATTTTATAAATTAGAATTAACAGTTATTGAAAAACAAAAGTACAATCAAATATTGTTGCGTTGTTTTTGATTATAAAATGAATTAAATATGTGAGTTCATCTAGGCACATATTTTTAAAATATCTTTTTAAATGGTAATTATTGTGATATAATACTCACATACAAACAGCTTTCCCACCATCGTACTCTCAAGGCTACGTTTTCCTTTCCGACCCAGCCAACTATACCCAATAATAAGACTGTCTGCCAATATAGTTGACATTACTCTTTTGATAAAATTATAAGTGCTTGATCCGCCAAATTTTGATAACTCTTTTACTTATAATAGATACCAATTGAAAATTAATAATTTACATACACAATTTACGTACACAATAATTATACATTTGCTACATGAAGCATCACCAGAATGACCCTTTGTGTATGTAATAAAAGCTTTTGCTGGTACATCACAAACAACAGAATTAATTTTTATAGAAAATGTTCAACCATCTATTTCAATACCGTTATTAAATAATTTATAAGGTAAATAAGGCTTGATACAAAGATGTCTAAAAAAATATTAGCCTCTGCAGGCTTCTCATAGCCATGATAAATACCAATAATTTCTACAAATGTTGTTCCTTTCAACTTACACAGAATAGGGTACACCTGACTACCACTATTTTTGCTAAAGGTAAACCATCAATATTAATAACAAGTTTAAAAATATTTTTGTCTTTCAATAAATTAATATTCTGAATGTATAACGTTTCTAATCAAGACTTTACACTAAAGTGATGATATTCTCCAGGTGGGACAGTTTTTCTTCGTATTTCTCTACACGTTTTGAATAATGTTCTTGCATCAGTAGGAAGTTCTGGAAAGTAATTTGTGAAGTATTTCAATAAATTATTAATGGCTGTATGAGTTATTTTGTGATGCAAAGCCCAATCCACTAAAAATCTTTAGGTTTTACAGAATCTTCAGTTCTCTGCTGGTCAGTTGAATGAACATTCTGAAGCTCATTGTTGGACAGTTTCTCAGAAACATTGGATATTTCATGGCTCTCAACAATGATGTCTTCGTTCTCCATACAATTAACGACTGGAACAAGTCTACTTCTTTTATTCAGACGTAAAGAAGTAGCATTGTTCTTTCTTTTTGCCTGCATGTAATACTTTTGCATTGTACTTGTACTTACATTGCTATATGTACAAAACTATAAAAAATTAAATATCTTGTGAATAAAAAGGTAGTATAAAAATAACTTTTGAAAGTTACCAAGAATTCACACTAATGATTCCAAGGATATGAATATCTAATTACGGCCAAAACATACAAAAAGGAACAAAACTTAAAAATAAAATTTTGCTCAACCAAAACTAACAAGACCTATAGAAATAAAAATATGCTCAGATAGCAGATAAAATGCAGTAAGTATCTTGCAAAGAAAACCAAGTATAAAAATAACTTAAAAACTTACCAAGAATTCACGCAAATAATAATAATATCCAATTTAATTATTGCCAAGTTGATACCATCAAGTGATCAAAGCAAATGATGAAATTATGAAATCAAACAGAAGAAACAAGAAACACAATAAAACAACACAAACAAATGAAATGAAACAAACACCCACGCCCCACCCCCTAATCTATGCACCCACGCCTCCGCCAGCCAACACCTCGTTGATCGTTTGACATTGGTATTGACAGGCATTCACTGCAACCATCCAACCGAAACAAATTAAAATAACTAAAATATTGATGAGAGGTATGTAATTAATTAATTTCTGGATTATTAAAAAATTAAATGAAGTCCTAAAAACGTTATGACATTTTAAATAAAACCAGAAAAAAAGGTTGGTAAATCAGCGGCGGCCGGCCAGGTGAAGTAGGTGAAGGTGATCTTCACCAAAAAATATAATCAAATTGAGACAAAAAAAAAAATAAAAAAATATAAGTAGCATTATTATATCTAAATACTGAAATTAATTATAAACCTATTTTTTTTAATTAATCCAAAAATTAAAAAAGAATTTTAATATGTAATCCAAAAATTAAAAAAGAATTTCAATATGTAATACAAAAATTAAAACTGTAGGTCCTTGACGGTCAGATACTGACCTGTGTCATTTGACTTCTATGACTCGAGCAGAGTTAGATGAAGACGTAGATGAAATTTCGGCTCTCGGCTGCACAAGCGTCAACGGTTGTCATGGCAACGTGACGTCATCATATCGGCACTGGTAGTACCCAAATTAGCAAGTGCAGATGAATTTAAAAATAAGTCCGCCGTATTCACCTAATATAGTAAAATTTTAGTTGGATGCGTGCTATGATGGGCAGTATTCGTTTTTTTTTTCGGAAGATGGAAGACCGCAAATCAGTTCAGTTGGCTAAAGGCTTTTTATGAGATTTAAATGATTTTGAGTTTACATTTTTAGCAGTTTTTATCGACATGTTTCATATTATAACAGATATTATTTTATATGCCCTTTTTAAAAAAAAACGTCCCTAGATATTCATTTTTGTTTAAACTAGATAAAAAGGACTCGTCAATTAATACGTGATAAAAGAAGTGAATAATTTTTTAATTCTGTTTTTGACAAAGCAAGCACAATGACCGTTATTAATACTTTGAAAAGATCTATAGGTGTGATGATGGTATGAGCACGAATGCAAATTCTACCCAATTTTTTTATTTAATATATATATATATATATATATATATATATATATATATATATATATATATATATATATATATATATATATTTTAACGGACATGGATTACATTTTCAGGATTGTGATGAATTAAAATTTTTTGTAAATTGTGATTGTGATGAATAAGCTTAGCAGATACAACAAAGTTTGGGTCATACAGTTTGATCATTCCTTCCGACGCTTTTCAAAATTTATTTTGAGTTTTTGGCAAATATTTACTAAAACTCAAAGACTTAAAAGAGAGCTCTGCCTTTTTTATGCTGACGGAAATTTAAAAAATGTTTTTTTTTTTTTTTATTTAGCGTATGGCTTAAGTATATCACAGAATATAGTTAGATTTATGCATTATACAATGCATCACAAACAGATGTCCAATTTTTTTATATATTCGATTGACCCTTCGGTTGCCATTACAAAGTCTATAGGGTCGCCTGTGTATGCTCTGCGTGGGCATGGTAAAAAATGGTAATTTGCAAGAAATGGTTATAAAATTACAACCAATTAAAGACATTGTTACAGAAGCCTATAATTTGTTTTGTTTAATTCTGACAATTCCATCGAATACCGTATCTGTAGAAAGAGAAGTTTTTCGTGCTTAAAAAAGCTAAAAACTTTTAGTTTATCCTTTCTATGAATATATAATTGATAGATTTGCTTCCATAAACGATCAAAGACTCGACGTGATTTATAAAAATTGATTACGTCAGTTTTATTAATCTATCTAATACATACTGCTTTTTTGTTTAAGTATCTCTTCATCCTCGTCTCTAATATAAGTGCCATAAAAAAGTTTTCAAGTTTTTAGGGCCCTAAACTCTAAACATTTTTTAAAGAATTTTTAATGAGATTTGGGCGCGTCATAGGTATAAGTATATCGAAATTTCTTTTGGTCCGGCAGACTTTCCTCATCTTCACCACTTTTTTAGGCCACGAGCCGCCGCTGTGGTAAATTTTTCTATACACGATACGGAGCCATTCAGCTCGGAAACTGACATTTTTCCTGGATTGGTCTGGATTCGTAATTCCTATGGACCTCTGTAATCGTACTTCCTGGGAACGTCTGTATTTGTAATTCCTGGGGACTGCCGATTAAGGTTCCAGTACATTCTGACTAAGTGGGACCTGAAACAGACGTCCTGGCGATGTCCGTAAACGTACTTCCTGGGAACGTCCGGATTTCTAATTCCTGGGGACGTCCGATTGAGGTCCCCGGACATTCGGACTTAAGTGGGACCTGAAACAGACGTCCTCGGGACGTGCCGTGCTATCTGGGTATGTTTATAAAGCAAACGGTCATTAATTTTTCATGCAGAATTAGCCCTTAAAGTTTGTCGTTGTTAAAATACCTAACTTTTTTATTATCCAACATAAGGGAATGAGTCAAAAAAGAAAATGTTAATAAAGCCTAAGGCTATAATTGAGTTTTAATTTCAATATTTTATATATGCTAGAATATTCCACAGGGTGTTCCAAACTTTGATGGAAAAACACAGTATGATTGTTACACCCGGTATAAAATGACATTTACCTGTCCAGCAACAATATTATCACACCGATATTTTTAAATAATAATGCTATAACATACTAAAAAAATCACTCAAATCGGATAACTGGTTTAGAAAATCCGGGACATCAAACATGTTACATTTTTAAGGTGTTCCTTTAATTTGGCCTGTGTGTGTATGTTGAATAATGTTGGAATATCGGTAGTCGATTCTACAATCTCTCAAAGCTCTTAAGATGGCTACCATCTCGATAGTGTTAAAGGCTTTTTTGTAGTCAACAAATACTAGAACTAGCGGCCGGTTGTACTCCATAGTTTTTTCGATTAGGACCTTTAGACAAGTAAGATGGTCATTTGTACCATACCCAGGGCGGAAACCTGCCTGTTCTCTTGGTTGGCATGTTTCTAGGTTAGAAACATTAGTATTAATCAATTAACTCTGATGGAACTTTCGTTTTAACCTTTGAACTGTATGTGGTTTATTTACTAAACCTTCTGCAAACACATTAAGATGCACTTTAAATTTCTCTATATATTTTTTCGCACACTTTTTGATATCATCTTTAACTTATGCTAGTCCAGCAACTCGAAGGATGGCTTCATCATTTATGAACCATGCAACTCCCAGTATTGTTCTTAATATTTTGGATTGAAATCTTTCTATTATATCAATATTAGGATATGTGGTGCTTCCCCATAATTCTAGTCCATAAATCCAAACTAATTTCAACATGAATCTGTATATTTTATTTTCAGTTGATACTTTTGATTTTCTGTCTAACAAACAACCAATACACGTTCATCAACTTATAACCCAGTTGTTTTCGCTTAGTAAATATATGGCTTCCTCCAGTTTAATCTTCTGTCCAAGTACATACCTAGATATTTGAGTTCATCCCTTTGTAGGATTCCTTCACCTTTTAACCTGTTCGCTACCGAACGGATATTGAAGTTGTGTATTCACAGACCAGAGCTATTTAAATTGCCATTATGTGCATTGCGATCCCCAGCTCACACGTGAGACGCTGCTCTATGGAAAAAATCATGTGGCTCATATATGAGTCGCTTGCTAGCGAACGTATTAAGTATACAGTTGGACATGTTTCCCTATGCACTTTTGCACTAATTTTATGATTCCTATTAAATTTTTCACTTATCCTGCAACGTAATGTAAAATTTTTATATTTTGTAGTACCAGTGAAGAGCAACATATCTCAGAAGAATATTCTTCTTTGATCAACAAGGCCTTTAGTAATCTCCTATCACCTTTAAAAAGAGCTGAACACTTATTACATTTAAGAGGAGAAAGCATTGCAGAGGGTCAAACTATAGACGAACCTGAATTCTTAATGAAAATAATGGAATTAAATGAGGAGGTAACATCGTCATAATTTATAAATACTATACCCTGTTTGTAAACTAGGAGGAGTAAACTCAAGAGACAGATTCACACCCAGAAACTTACACTAGAAAAATCTCCAGATTCATCTTCTTTTTTGGTTAACCATGTTGGCCTTCGATGGTAATCCAGTAATCAATATTGGACAACTCGAAGACTAACAATAATAGGTCACTAAAGAATTCTAAAAACAACAGTCAGTTTTTTATATAAATGCAGACTAACAGTCTAAAAATTCAAGGAATACTTCACGCAGAAAACACATACAATCGCCAATATAACTTAATTAACCTATGAATTTTAAATGTCAATAGCCTCAAAATTTCCTAATTTAGTGGAGTAAACTTGCCTACGGTTGGACCGATTACAAACAATCATTATAGCCCGGTACATTTGAATTACTCCTTCTATGTTAAAAACTAGGTATAGTATATACACTTGAGAGCAAAAAAATCGACTCACTCGGTGAATTGTAGTTTATGCCTAGTAATTTCATTTTGTGTGTTGTGTTCTTCGTTTTAAAACAACTAATGCAAAAAATATTGTCTATTATGGATCTACGAAAAAAGGTCGCCAACAATTGGTCGAGCGAAAAAATGTCGCGCACATTTGAGCGCGTATCAAAAGGTCGCCGGCGAAAAAACAGCGCCGACGAAATAAGGTCGCGTGGAATTGATCGCGCGAAAAAAGATCGCGTCAGAAAATATGTTTTCATTTGCATACTTTAACTTTCCTTCACACTTAATCCAGGCTTAGGTCAGATTTAGATGATGCAATAGAACTAAAGGATTGCTGTTAAATAATGACCCAAACAGTTAAATATTTTCTTATTAGTCATTTTAACCTATTGGTAAAAAATATTTCGTCAACCCAATATTGACTTCTAAATGACTTTAGTTTTATTTTCCACTTTAAATAATAGGAAAATAATTGGAAGTAAATAATCCTATTTGAAATTGATCATGTAAAATGTTCGACCAATTTAATGGTCGAATTAAGGTAATTTTAACTGTAAATGTTGTAGGGAAAGTACCTAGAGGTATTATTTCACGACTTGGCAGTGTCGCAAAATTTACCCTTGGTTATTTAAGAGTAAGTTTTAATATAAGCTTAATATATTTTACAGGGTATATACTACATATAGATAGGGTAGGTTAAGGGCTACCATCTTTATTAAAATAAAATTTCCCAAATAAAATAATGATATTGTGGTTAAAAATTATATAACAGGCACAATTTCATTAATACATTGTCACTGGTGAGTACTTATTGAAGATATCATAGTTAAAGAATACATTTATATTAATAACAGATTTGCATACTTTAACTTTCCTTCACACTTTATCCAGGCTTAGGACTGGCAGTTAGTAACTGGCGTGTTTAAAAGTTTTTTTAATTATAATTTTTTTATTTTTTTCTAATTTTTATTTATTTTTTTTTTTATTTTTATTTTTTTGTGTTTTTTTAATTTTTATTTTTTTTTTGTTTTTTTTTAAATTTTTTTTTTAATTGTTTTTTAGTTTTTTATACTTGCAGTTGAAAATTTTGGGCAATTCCTCTTAAATATTCTAGATTTGGCCGGTTCCCGTATTGCAAACAAATCGTTTTTATTCGCCGCGCTGTATCTTTATAAATTTTTTTTTGAGGTTGTTGGTTTCCAGCTATGTATTGCTCCACTTTTAATCGATTTAAACTCTCTTCTTTCTTTAGCCCCGTAATAAACTTCCATAGATTTGGGTGTGCTGCATTTAATATCGAGGAGAAGCTGTTGTGCCAACCTTCGACAGCATTATTAGTACGCGGTAGATCTTCCTCTATAAATTCGAAGCAATTCCAAAGATTCCTTGGAAACATTGGCGGTCTTCTTTGTTGTCGTCGATCCAATCTGCCTATCCATACATCCTCAAAGTAGTTTATTAAAGGTGTTAGTAAATTTTCATTTTGAGTGTAAAACTCGCTGTCCAGTAGCTCTCCGAATGTTGCAACAACATCTACTTCAGGTACGAAGGCTAGGGCTGCCAATTGTCGCAGATGTAGAGCAAAATTCGCGTCTTCTGTATAAACTTGTTGCAGTCCTGTACCTTGCATGTTTCTCCACAAACATTGTGTGAAATGAAAGAAACATCCACGGATTCTGACTTCAGGAAACTCTTGTTGTAAAGCATTAATTGCTGCTTTTTCATAATCCACCATTATTGTTGTAGGACGTAAACCTGGTCGTAACGTTTTTAATTCATGGAAGAGTCGAGTGTATGTTGCCTGAGTTTTATTAGGAAGTAGAGCAAAAACAGTTGGAATAACGTTGCTATACTGTACGCCATGTATTGTATACAGCTGACCAAACAATAGAGGAGTACATGTGAATGTTCCATCGGCATACCAGTGTTCACAGCTCGCCATCAAAGTTAAATTTCTTTCAGTGGAAAATATTAAAATTCTCTGTTCGTTTGGACCACTGTCAAATAAAAGAAACGGTTCGCCGTTATTGTTTCTGGTGTATTCTTCCGGAATAATAAGCTCTGTTAAGCTTCTTGGATTTGCCGGAATAGCTTCCACTCTTTGGCGTGTGTTCTGAATAGTTCGCTTTAGGGATGAAATAGAAGGTAGCTGCCCAGTTGCACCCACAGACACTTCTTGTGAAACGGTAGCTATGATTCCTTGTGTTGTTAGTTCAACTTGATGAGCCAGTTCTTTCATTCTGTTACAAGCCTTTTTTGCTTCTAATATTGACGCATCGGCAACGTGGTTGTGACTTGTACTTTTCACTACTTCATCTCCCACTGTGTGAACTCTCCCGGTACATTTATGCTTATTGTACTGAGCGCACTTCCAAATTGTCTTTTGATCAATCGTTTTTTCCTTTCTATGGATATATCCATTATACACCAACATATTGGCACCTTTTTGACTCTTTACGTAAGTTAAGACCATCTTGACAAATCGACAAGCTAATGAATAATGAGATATACGATATTTTTCCCATCTTCTTATACATCCAAAATACATTAAAAAGTAATAAAAGTACGTTTCACGAATATGGAATAATAATTACCACATTAGTGAATAACGCACAATTAGACAAAGAACTTTTGTACAATATTTATTTTAGCATTTCCAATAATGTCTTATCGTAATGACTTCATGGAATTCCTAATAAATACCTACACAATAAGGTGCCCTTATCTAAACTACTTATTCTTCACTAATCTGCATAACGACTTTCTACTAAGAACCAATTATGCTAATTACCGGTCTCTGAAAATACCAAAAATAGGTAAACTGGTACCTGGTATTCGTTTGTATGTAATATATACTGTAAATAGAACTATTATTACTGTACATTTTTAACGATATCCGATTAGGAAGAGCAAACACTTTTAAACACGCCAGTTTTTTGCTGACAGTCCTAAGCCTGTAAAAAGTGTGAAGGAAAGTACCTTTCTGAATTTAGATCCATATATTAAAATTATTCACGTAGAACAAAAAAAATACTTTCTTCATGTTAAAAATTGTTCAATTTTCAAGTATATTCACTTGAATAACCTGAAAATACCATATGAAATAATTTCCCATTCTCCTATATTTCCCATCTTCCTACACATCCAAAATACATTAAAAAGTATTTAGATATACGTTATTTTTCCCATCTTCTTATACATCCAAAATACATTAAAAAGTAATTAGATGGAATTCCAAGACTAATCGGCTCATAATGCATAAAGTTAAAGTATGCAAATAGAATTTCTTTAGAACCTTTTTGAAAACCAATTGAATGGTTTTAATAATGTAAAACATGACGCGATCTTTTTTCGCGCGATCAATTGCACGCGACCTTATTTCGTCGGCGCTGTTTTTTCGCCGGCGACCTTTTGATACGCGCTCAAATGTGCGCGACATTTTTTCGCTCGACCAATTGTTGGCGACCTTTTTTCGCGACACCGTCTATTATAGAGCTTCCAAAAAATATTTGTTTTGTGCAAATTAGCAACGTGTTGTAAAATTTGTCTTCTTCTGTATGTCATAGGTAGGGTTACCATACGCCCGGATTTCGTCCGGACAGTCCGGATTTGAAAGACATGTCCGGATTGCTGTCCGGATATGAGAAATGTCCGGATTTTTTTCTTTGCTAAAAAAAATGGAAAACACTTGGCCCAACGGTGGCCATTTTTTTATTTCGTTCTGTAATATTATTCTTTAGGTCTAAAGTATGTTAAAACATAGGTGTATATGTATTTTAAACTGCCAGAGATTTTCGATGTTAGTTTCCTATTGTAGCCAAACAGCTGTACTTTTAATTGTGCCATATGCATTTTGCATATACATGTACAATGTAGAGATAGCAACACAGTCAAATTCACATTTTACATTTTCTACAACCCATTGGACTACCCCTGTCCGGATTTGGCCTTAATAAATTATGGTAACCCTAGGCATAGGGAATGCAGCAAACAAAGTAACGGGTATGTTCTACGCAATTTAGACCTCTATGAATTTGCCGGTGGTCGTCTAGTCGCTTTTCAAACGTTGATCTGTGTGTACACTTCGAAGTGCAGTATGGATACTTCACCAGTGAAGGCGGTCCAGGTAATTGCATAATTACTAGACGGATATAGTCAGAGGACTGTCGCCCGTCGCCTCCTTATGACGCAGTCTGCAGTTTCAAGGACTTACCGTCGATATTAGAAGACCGGTAACTACAGTCGACGATCAGATTCGGGTTGGCGACGTGTAATGACAGAGAGGGATGATCGATTCATTGTCCTGAATGCCCTGCGGAATCGGCACGTGACAGGAGTTTAGCTTCAATTATCCTTGAGGAATGTTCGAGGTGTCACTGTCACTCAGTGGATAGTTAGAAGAGGACTTAAGGCTATCACTTTGACTCGCAGACGAGCTAACACACGGCCCAATTTGAACGTACGTAAGAAACAAGCTTGACTACAGTTTGCCCGAGAACAAGTCAATTGGCACCATGGCCAATGATGCAGAGTTTTATTATCTGATGAGAGTCGAGTGTGCTTGTAAAGCAATGACAGGAGACGACACGTCTATTGAAAGCCCGGAGAACGATTTTCCCAGTGCTGCAGTGTCGAAACAGTCAGCTATCGTGGTGGCAGGCACGTAGCCAGGAAATGGTCTTGAGGGGGGTCCAAATACAACTTAAATTTTTTGTTAGGTTAGACGGTAAGGTATTGAAAAAAATATTCAGAATAAATTTTAGATCCATATGCAAAATTTGAAAAAACTCTTTTAATATTGCAATAACAAGTGTTTACTACTTTACTAAGATATAACATCTATATGACGCCAATCTCACCCTAGTAAAGTAAGTTGTTTTTAATAGCTAATTTCACCATTGTATCTTTAATATCATTTTAGCTTTCCTGATGATGTTAGTGACTACTAACGAAATATAGAATTCCGTAGAAAAGGGTACACCTGGTTTTCTATTCAGCTGTCTACTCAATAATTTTGGGTTATTTGATACATCATCATCTACCAGCCTTCTGCATTCAAAGTTGAACATAGGCCTCCCCTAATTTCTTCCAGTTCTGTCGATCTTGGGCTTCCAGCAACCAATTCCCAGCAGCCCTTTTGACGTTGTCTGTCCATAGTGTAGGTGGTCTCCTCTACTTCTTCTGTCCTTTCGTGGTCTCCACACTGTAAATTTTTGGGTCCACCACCGTTCTCCATTCTGGCTACATGACCCGCCCAATTCCACCTCAGCTATGCTATTCGCTCTATGACATCTGTGATGATATCTATATATCTGGCTTTCGACGTTCCAATGAACGGAACAAAGAGCCAGTCAACTGAGTCTTTCGTTTCCCATCTTGATTCTGGGTAAAGTTTTTACTCGCTTCATTGTTGAGAAAGAAGGTTCTACACTGGCCGTTGTGACAGGTATAGTTGCCAAAATTGTAAGGAATTTGTAAATGTTTAGAGAACAAAACTTTATTACAATGTTTCATTACGTGGAAAACTTCGGTATTTGGTTCAAAATATGATATTGTATTACAGTTACACCATAACATACAAAATTCAGCTTTTATTACTGCAAGGGAAGTGTCGCGGGAGTAATAGGCAGCCAAATTTTCTAGCAATTTTGCTTTTTCTGTAGAGGCAAATGCAGGTAAAAGAATTTGAAATGCTGATAGATTATTTTCGTTTTTGCTAAATCTGATTTTTAAATTGGATGTAAGTTGATCCGTACACTGAATAAAAACAGAAATAATTCTATTAAAAATTAATAGTAATTACGTTCACTTTTTCAAAAATGTTAATAATAACTTATGGATAAACTTGCTGCCTTGGTACAAAGGCCGAGGTAGTCTTGGGAGGGGTCCGGACCCCATGGACCCCTCCCTTCGCTACGTGCCTGCGTGGTGGTTCTTGTATATTTTGGGGTACTTTATTTTTAGAAGAAAAACAGAGCTTGTGTTCGTGCCCGGTGGTGGTCGCGGAGGGGATTTGACAGCGGATCGTTACATTACAGATATTCTCCAAGACAATGTTGTTCCCTACACCGGCTACATGAACGACGGCTTCATACTAAAGCATGATAACGCTGGATGGCACACAGTGCGGATTATGAAAGATTACTGGCCAACACCAATATAACAACAATGGACTGACCTTCATTAAATCCGGATATGAATCCCATCGAGCACATATGGGATAAGGTCAAATGCAGAGTTCGGGTCAATAATCCAACACTAGTGACAGTGGCGGAGCTAAAAACTGCGTTAGATGTAGATGAAGAGTGGGAAGCGATTCTTCAGGACTCAGTAAGAAACTTAATAAGGTCGCATGGAAAGTGTAATACAACGCAGAAGAGGAAATACTCAGTATTAATATTGATTTACTCAGATTTTTTATGTTAATTTACATTTATATTCATTACATAATGACTTTCATTCATAACATGTTTTCTCACATACAATATTAAGTTATCTTTCTTATGTTCTTAACTTAATAATTTTGTAAATATTTTTGTCATTGCAATAAAAATTTCTTCTGCTCACAATATTTTACTTGTAAATTTACATTGTGTGTGGATAAACACTTGCCAAACAGCATAATCCTATAACTTATTTTACTTTTGAGTCGATTTTTTTGATCTCAACTGTATATTATTTTAACACTTGTCAGTTCATATAATAGAGAGATATTGCTGAGTCTTTTTTGCACTTGCTGTATTACAGCACGCGTTATTTTGACAGTAGAGCATGCGCAGATGTGATATCTAGCTTACGCTGCGTTATTGGAAATACGGCCTGCCTTTATTAGGGGAGTCGTTACGCTGTGCGGTATTCGTTGCGCTATTTTGTTTTCAGGTTATGTTTGTTGTTTACCTTTCATTTAAACCAAATTTATTCGTAATAATTTGCTAAAATGGGTACCTCAGACAGTAGCAAAGTAGATTTACGTCTGATGACGATTTTTGTTTATTAAAACAAGTTTTATGTCAAAATCCATTGACTTCTCCAGAAAATTTTACGTTAGATCAGGAAAACATGAAGAGGATCAAGGATTCAAGGATCATTTGTTTCTCTTGCTCGATATTTGGAAGAAAATACAAACCTTTCTTCCATCTAAATTAAATTCTGAATTTTGAGTACAAATTAGATAAACAACAACTAATCTTAATCGAGCCATAGGCGTAACCAGGGGGGGGTTTTGGGGGTTATAACCCCCCCCATTGGGATGTACTTTGAGCTCTATACGCTTAACACCATAGCCCTCAGAGACCTTCCAGTAGTTGTAACCCCCCCCTTTCAGGTAGTTGAAACCCCCCCCCCTTAGGATCATCCTGGTTACGCCTATGAATCGAGCCGTAAAATACCGCAACCAAAATGTTAAGCAATATCTGCATTTATGAAACGTCTGAGAAATGTCAATTCTGTCAACATAGCGCGGTGTAAATAGCGCAACGTAGGCTGTGTTAAATTTGCAATATCTCTCTATTAGAGAGATATTGCTGAGTCTTTTTTGCACTTGCTGTATTACAGCACGCGTTATTTTGACAGTAGAGCATGCGCAGATGTGATATCTAGCTTACGCCGCGTTATTGGAAATACGGCCTGCCGTTATTAGGGGAGTCGTTACGCTGTGCGGTATTCGTTGCGCTATTTTGTTTTCAGGTTATGTTTGTTGTTTACCTTTCATTTAAACCAAATTTATTCGTAATAATTTGCTAAAATGGGTACCTCAGACAGTAGCTAAGTAGATTTACGTCTGATGACGATTTGTGTTTATTAAAACAAGTTTTATGTCAAAATCCATTGACTTCTCCAGAAAATTTTACGTTAGATCAGGAAAACATGAAGAGGATCAAGGATTCAAGGATCATTTGTTTCTCTTGCTCGATATTTGGAAGAAAATACAAACCTTTCTTCCATCTAAATTAAATTCTGGATTTTGAGTACAAATTAGATAAACAACAACTAATCTTAATCGAGCCGTAAAATACCGCAACCAAAATGTTAAGCAATATCTGCATTTATGAAACGTCTGAGAAATGTCAATTCTGTCAACATAGCGCGGTGTAAATAGCGCAACGTAGGCTGTGTTAAATTTGCAATATCTCTCTTTTTGCATATACAGTAGACTCCCGTAAGTTCGGCCACCTCGGGACCGGACCCTAGGCCGAACTTAAAAGTGGCCGAACTAACCGATGCTTATCTAAAAAATGCCCATTTATTGTTTGTATGGATCTAGCAAAAACAAAACACTTGTACATTAAGTAGAAGACAACACAGAGGAATACTCTGACATATTTTTAACATATATAAAAAGATAGACCGTTACAAAAATACTATAAAACAATACTTACAGAACCCTGGGCCTAATAAAATTTAAAAATATTATTGCACATTGGTGGTTTGGCTTCTTAAACACTTAAAAAAAGTCAGTAATTTTTTTCTGAATTTTCTTTTCTAATGATTTTTGATGTGCAAAGTGTGTGACTAATGCTCAGAGAGCCGGCCGGACTAAGCGGAGACCGAACTAACCGAGGCCGAACTTACGGGAGTCTACTGTAGTACGTTCTTTAACGGTAAAATATTGCAAAACCTCTAAATTTTAAAGAACCGCTTGGATTGACATGAAATTTGTCATACACATAGCTAACAAGTCAAAGAAAAAAAGTGATATTGTGCCGATATGTGCTTTTGCCCCGGGGGTGGTTTTCATTTCACCCCCTCTTGGGGGTGAAAAAATATTCGTCCAAAGTAAGCCCGGAAATGCATAAACTGACTAATTTTAAGTAACTTTCGTTCTATAGAGTTTTTTCACTAAGTTAATACTTTTCGAGTTATTTGCCAGTGAATATGTTCATTTTTTCAACAAAATAACCACGCGTTTAGACGGTTTTTTGCAAAATAACTCAAATAGTAAGTATTCTGTCAAAAAAACATTCTTAGCAAAAATATAGCCCGTAAAAAATTAAAAAAAATGGTGTATATATCACGTCTCTATACCTAGTAGAAGCAGAGTTATAGCTAATTAGAAATAGGTTCATATTCGTCAAATTCCAAATGGAATACTTTAACGTGAAATAACCAAAAATGAAGCACATTTCGTGGAAAACTCATTACAACTTATTTAAAGTGTTTAAAATAAGCTTCATTTTTGTTTTATAAAAAAAATTTCTAGCATCAAAATTAAACCAGTTATGCTCAAAATAAAGTTAGTCCATTTTTTTTGGTAAAAAAATCGGCAAAATCACCCCCTAATTAGTATCTCAAATGAACTTAATCGTTACGACTTCACAGGTTTCTTGACTCGTGTATGTATTGTTTATATGATCTGTACGTTTTATCGGTTCAAAGTCCTTATTTTGGAAAGGGCTGTAGTTAAAAGGGGTTGAACGAGTCACTGATCACGAATGTATGCAAATTTAGAAACACCAAATCTTAATCAATTTTTGTCTATCAGAAAAACAAAAAAATACATGATATTCAGAAAAGCAATGCTGACTTTTTTGTTTTTCGAGATTTTTGGTATCACTAACATTTTTAAGTTATTTTGAAAAAAAGCATGTTTTTCAAAATTAAAATTTTTAGAAATTTTACTTTAAAACCAAATTTTTTCAAAAATAAGCACTTTGAACCGATGAAACTTACAGATCATATAAACACAACATAAGTAAAATAATTTGTAGAGCGGTAACGATTATTTTAATTTAAGTTGATAATTAGGGGGTGGTCTTCCCGATTTTTTTTTGTCAAAACAAAAGGGACCAATTTTATTTTGAGGGTAACTTGCTTAAATTTAATGCTACAAACTTTTTATAAAAACAGAAATAAGGCTTTTTTTAAACACTTTAAAAAAGTTATAATGGGTTTTCCCCAAAAAGTGCTTAATTTTTTGGATATTTTACTTCGAAGTATTCTATTTGAAATTTGGTGAATATGAGTCTATTTTTCATTGGCTATAACTCTGACTTTACGAGGTCCAGAGACCTAACGCGTACACAATTTTTTTTTTACTTTTTTACAGGCTATATTTTTGCTAAGAAGGTATTTTCGACAAAATACTTTCTTTCTGAGTTATTTGCGAAAAACCGTCTAAAAATGTAGTTATTTTGTTGAAAAATGAACATATTCACTCGCAAATAACTCGAAAAGTGTTGACTTAGCGAAAAAGCTCTATAGAACAAAAGTTACTTAAAATTAGTCAGTTTATCCATTTCCGGACTTATTTTGGACTTATATTTTTTCACCCCCAAAAGGGGGTGAAAGTCACCCCCAGGGCAAAAGCACACATCGGCACGATATCACTTTTTTTCTTTGACATGTAAGCTATGCGTATGCCAAATTTCATGTCAATCCAAGGGGTTCTTTAAAATTTGGAGCAAAAACCGTGAAAGAATGTACTAATAGATTTTATATTTTTACAAAGCTAAACCGCTAAGCCTCATTCTGTTCTAATAATAGGAAATTTAGGTGAACCGGAATACGAATAGACGTGAACATACTGTTAAATTGCTTTAAAATCGATTTATTCAATCCAACTCGTTTACAATACTTGACTATAATGCAACACAATGGACAACTATATACTTCAAAAATTCAAACACAGCTATTTTTCTTTAAGTGTCCACTTTCTACATTTATATACATTTTCTGACGTTCCTGACTTCACTCTACATTTCGGGATTTTTCGATGACATCTCGACTATTCTAGAATTCTAATCAGGCACGTAGCCAGGAAATGTTCTTGAGGGGGTCCAAACACAACTTAAATTTTTTGTTAGATTAGACTGTAAGGTATTGAAAAAATACTCAGAATAAATTTTAGATCCATATGCAAAATTTGAAAAAAAAAAAAACCATCTTAATATTTTAAAAATTGCAGTAACAAGTGTTTACATATTACTTTACTAAGATGTAACATCTATATGACGACAATCTCACCCTAGTAAAGTAAGTTGTTTTTAATAGCTGATTTCACCATTGTATCTTTAATATCATTTTAGCGTCCCTGATAATGTTAATGACTACTAACGAAATATAGGATTCTGTAGAAAAGAGTACACCTGGTCTTCTATTCAGCTATCGACCCAATAATTTTTGGTTATTTGATATATCATCATCATCTAGCCTTATGCATCCAAAGTTGAACATAGGCCTCCCCTCATTTCTTCGAGTTCTGCCGATCTTGGGCTGTCAGCAACCAATTCCCAGCAACCCGGTTAAGTTTGTCTGTCCATCGTGTAGGTGGTCTACCTTTACTTCTTCTGTAATTACCACTTCTGTAATTACCTTCTTCTGTAATACCACACAGTAATTCTTTGGATCCACCACCAATAATGAGCATAATTTGTTCTATGCATTGGTACAGAAAATGAAGCCAATTGTCTTGTCTGGCGGTTGGGAACTGCGAAATTAATTTTGGCTAACATATCTGGGCAGTCGATTTGTGAGTTAACCAGCTTAAATAATAGAATTAAGTCGTGATGTAATCGACGGCTTTTTAATGTAGTAATATTCAGCATCTGTAAAATATCGTCATAATACATATACTGGCCAAGTTTAAACGCAACATGTCTAAGGAATTTATGTTGCACATTCTCAATTTTATCACTTACAACTGATAATAGGGAGACCACACCGAAGAGCAATATTCCAGATGAGATCTAACCAACGAACAATATGGAATCTTTAATGGTTGGATGGACGTAAAATCAGAAGTAACTCGTTTGATATATCCAAGAAGCCTCAAAGATTTGTTAATGATGGTTTTAAAGTGCTCATGAAAAGTTAGTGAGGTATCTAGCCATATTCCAAGATCTTTGATTACAGTTTGTGATGAAAGAACAGATGTATTAATACTGTAATCATATAGTAGAGGGTTATTAGTTCGATAAAAACGCATGACATGACACTTACTTGTATTCAGTTCCATACCATTATTGATGCACCAACTTTGAAGTTTAGTCAAGTCGTCTTGCAATTTTTCAGCATCTTCACTTGACCTTATTACAGAAAATACCTTTAAATCATCAGCAAATAGGAGTACCACACCATGGTGAAAACTTTTAACTATATCATTAATAAACAGATTAAACAATAATGGTCCCAAGTGGGATCCTTGTGGTACGCCAGAAGTTACAGAAATTTCATTGGATTTAATACTGTTAAAACGTACAATTTGTTTTCTATTGGAAATATAATCTATATTACTCTACATCTCGCCAGATTGAAAATGGTTATTCATTTTTGAATTAAAATATTATTTTTGTTTTAAAACAAAATTGTATTTTTTGAAGTTATACTTCTTTAGGCGCGATTTCATTGAGGGTGAAATTTTATTAATCTGCGCGCATGCGCACACAGGCAGTATGGAGTTCGTTACTACATGTTTTAATTTATGTATTTATCAGTCCAGAAAAGGTGTGGAAAGAATATATTAGTGTTTTTAAATATATTTTTCTACAAACGTGTTAAAAATACAATTTATAGCACTCCATAGGAGCGTTAAAAATGCTACTTTAAAGCGTGCTTTAAAATTTTTAAGGCACTGCAGTTAAAAGTGAATTGTCAAATTGTGAAACGTTAAAATATTTATATTTCATTTATTAACATTAATAGATATTAATAATACAACTTGCGCAATTTGAAAAAGGTGGTTTAAAAGGTTTTTAAAATTTAATTTAAACTGTATTGCATTTTTAACACGTTTGTAGAAAAAAACTATTAAAATTTGTTAGAATATACAAAAATAAAACTACCTAGATGTTATTCTGATTTACGTATTGACAGTATACGCTCTGAGCTTCGCTGGTGTCGCTCCTAGCGGACTACTATTCAACTTTCACCGGTAATTTTTAAATTTATTATTTAATTGTTATCGCTTAATATTTACAGCGCAAAAAAGTAATTAAATTTTAATCGATTTTTTTTAGATTTTGCTAATCATTTTGACGTTCTAGATATTGATAAAATATGAATTTCTTACTTCGGATACTTTCACAATTATCGTGTAGATGGCGCTAAGATTAATAGATTAATTTATAATTACATATTACGGAACATTAAAAAAACTTAAATTCAGTATTTAAAACGTAAGTATATTTAAGGTAAAAATATATACCACAGCTTTGACCAACTAATATTTTTTATAATTAATGTTTTTAATTTTAATTTTAAATTAATCACTTTGACATATATGTCAAATTTCCGGTAAAGGTTTACAGACTTGTCACTACTGGCGCTAGCGAATTTGTAAATATCCCCTCTACGTACGAGCTCACAGCGTATAGGCAGTTTTGATGTACCTAATGTCAAGAAAAATATAAGAATGGAATGTCAGTCAAGTTCAAGTAAAAGTTTTTGTAGGTATTGTCCTGTAATTGAGAATGAATAAATTATAATTGTTGATATATAAGACGTTTGTAGAAAAAATATTGTATGATATAGGTACGTGTTAAAAAGTACATTTTTAAGGCACTCATGTGAATTGCAGAATGAGCGAAGCGAATCTTTCACACGAAACTTTCACATACGTGCCTTAAAATTGTACTTTTAACATTTATATCATAAATAACTATTATTATAATTTTTGTGTATTTGGACTTGTCTACCTCGGGAATAAGATTATAAGTAATATTTAAAGTATTTTATAATTCACTTCGTCTGTTTGTCACTATGTCTGAGAAATCTTGTAACCCGGATAATCAAAAGGGTATAGCTCAGTGGTAGAGCGTTGGACTGGAGATCAAGAGAACTCCGGTTCGAATCCTGGTGTTTTCTAATCTTTTTTTAATTTTTGGTATTGTTTTAATAAAAATGTTTGGAAAGTAGTAAGTAAAAATTAATTTAATCTTTAAATAAAATACAAATAAACTGTCCGAAAGTATATTTATTTCATTGAAATCATATTTAGAAGTATAACTTCTTACGTGCGTACAAAGTACACACACATTCTTTTTTTTTTATAATATATTGTACCTATCAAATAGTAGGCTACTTATGTAATTTCTATGTTTTTTGCATAATAGGGACTTATCCCTCTGCCCTTGCTTATGTATAATAATAATTTTATGCTTGAAAACGACAACTACAAGCTATACTGGGACCACACACACAATAGACCGGATCTCGTACTGGTTAATAAACTTACTAGATAAACAACACTAATAGATATGGCGACACCTAAGAGCAATAATCTGCGTGTTAAATACAACGAAAAGATCGCCAAGTATAGAGATCTCGAAATACAAATAAGGAGCCAAGGACGAATGGAATTCGAAAGAACCCAGATGATACCTATTATTCTGTCTACTACTGGAGTCGTTCCAAAGAGCCTCTTAGAAAACATAAAACGGCTGGGTCTTAATGAACACCTTTATAAGACCGTGCAGAAAGCTGTACTACTTTCGACATCCAGATGTGTACGTCAATTTTTGGCAAATAATCCAACATACGAAGTCACCTAGGGCTCGATAACACGGAAAGAGTCCCACCAGAGCTCAATCCTTTTGATACCATAGGTATCTGGGCAAAAACTACATACCGGAATATCAGTTTGGGTTTAAACAAGAACATTGAACCATAGAGCAAGTCCATAGATTAGTAAAACCTATCAGCAACGACTTTGAAAATAAGTTATATCGCTCAGCAGCGTTCAACTAAGGTCTCTAAAAACTAAACTTAACTCTATAAACTAAAAAACCTATTCATCATCATCACTGGCTCGACAACCCTTTCTGGGTCTTGGCCTGTTCCAGGATTCTTCTCCATTCTGATCTGTTTCGTGCTTTTTTCTCCAGTTTTTTATTTTTAAGGTTATTATATCTTTTTCTATTTGTTCTAAATATCTCAGCTTCGGTCTTCCTCTTGTTCTTTTTCCTACTGGCACCTGTTTGAATTGCCTATTGCCTCATCCGTATTATGGACTTCTAAAATCTTACCTATCTGACAGATTCTTTTCAGAAATTCAGAATATTCAGAATTACACCAAATAAAATCAGGAGTACCACAAGACAACGTGGTAGGACCAATGCTGTACCAGCTTTTTACTGCAGATCTACCAACCTCAAGAACTACAATAACAGCAACCTTCGCAGATGACACTGCAATACTCGCCTCACATCATGATCCAGTAACTGCCTCAAGAAACTTACAAGCCACTCTTAATAATATCCAAGCATGGTTAAAAAAATGGAAAATTCGAAAATAACCAGCAAAGAGATGGAAAACACATTAAATTGTGAGATAAAAAGAAATAAAACTAGTAGAGTTGTTAAATTTAGCGATAGTTATATATAAATTGACGTTATATTGATTGTTTCCCACCTTTAGACGTATCAGAAGAGTATGTCAACTAAAACTGTCACTGTTATAGTGGCATTTCTCAAACTCGTCCGATATGTCTAAAGGTGGGAAACAATCAATATAATGTCAATCTATAAGTTACTATAACACTTTCACTAGGTTCATCTCTTTTTATCTCACAACTTAATATGTTTTCCATGTTATTAGTGCGCTCATCACTGTATTTACAAAACGAAAACAATTGAGACTCAAACTAAGACAAGTTTACTGGCTTATTGGCAGGAAATCACAATTAAATCTAACAAATAAGATCTTAATATATATTATAAAGCCGTACCAATATGGACGTATGGCATCCAATTATGGGGTTCGGCTAGCAATTCAAACCTAGAAATCGTACAAAGATTCCAGAACAAAGTTCTTCGAATTATAACCAATGGTATGTTTCAACCAACATAATAGAAAAAGACCTCCAAGTTCAATCCATAAAAACTGAAGTCACAAAGTACAGTGAAAAATACAAAAACAAAACTAGTGCTCACTCTAATGACTTAGTGCGCGAACTGTTTAATGTCAAAGACGAAGTGTTTCGACTTCTTCTTCTTTTGGTGCCTATTCGTTTCGAATATTGGCGATCATTCTGGCTATAATTATTTTATTAACTGATGCTTTAAATAGATTAGTTGTTGTTGTGGAGAACCATATCCTCAGGTTCTTTAACCATGATATTCTTCTTCTCCCAATTCCTCGCTTTCCGAATACTTTTTCTTGAAGGGTTACCTTCAGTAATCTGTATTTAGTGTCTTTTCTCATTATGTGCCCGAGATATTCTAACTTTCTCCTTTTAATGGTATACATCACCTCTCTTTCGTGTCGACTAAAGCGTTTTAAGCCTGCAGACTTAATAAATAGGTTTAAATAAAATTAGTTAACATGTACCATTACATTATTAACTTTGTTTGTTAATTATAAAGTGTATCAATTTGAAAAGTTACCACCCCCTATAATTTGGTCCCTATAGATAATCTAAAAATATGCAAAAACACGTCAAATTTATCTGTGAGGGGGACATTTTGTAGACCACTTTTTAACTATTACTTCAACCCTCTAGAGGGGCCGGACATAACCCCCAAAATCTTTAATGGAAAGGGGGGTTGAGTGATACCTCATTTTGAAGGTCATTAAATTATATATATAACAGCCCTACAGGCCTTAGAGGCCCTTCGCTTCGATAGTCTTGACTAATTTCTTCCACTTTTTGCGGTCCTGTACTTGTCCTCTCCAGTGTCTTGTACCCGTTTCTTCTAGGTCAGTCCGGACGGCATCAAACCACTTCCTTCGTGGTCTCACTCTTCTTTTCTTTCCTTGTTCTCCTGCTGATAAAACTCTTAGGACGTTTCTTTCTTGTGGCATTCGTAAAACATGGCCCAACCATCTAACTCTCTGTGCCTTGATTTTCTGAGTTATTTTAGGTTTCTTATACATCTCCATTATCTCCAGGTTTGTTCTTCTGCGCCATTCCCCGTTAGTCTCCTTTATACCCCCAAAAATTGTTCTCAATATTTTTCTCTCCCAAATCTCTAGCTTCTTTTCTACTTTCTGGTTCATTGTCCAAGTTTCACATGCATACAGCACCGTTGGTCTCACTATTGTTTCATACGCTCGGATCTTGGCTGCCCTTGACACGTTTTTTGCCTTCAACAGTGCGTTTAATGAACCTACTGCTTTGCTACCTTTTAACAACCGTTTATCTATCTCTCTCTCTTCGTCTCCTCTATTTGTAACTGTGACTCCAAGGTACTCAAATTCAGTTACTTTCTCAAATTTATAATCTTTGTCATTTATCCTTAGAGTAATCCACTTATTTTCTTCAGCATTTTCTCCTCTCATTTCCATATACTTGGTTTTTTCTTGGTTTATAGTCAGGCCATATTTTTTTGCTTCTTCTTCAAATTGCTTGAACATTTTTTGAAGTTCTATTCTTGAACGCGTCAGAAACACCAAGTCGTCTGCAAAACCTATACACTGTTGTCTTCTGTTAAGAATCGTGCCGCTTGTCTGGATATTCTCTCCTCTAATTATATTTTTAGTACTAGATTAAATAAGTCTGTTGACAGGGGGTCCCCTTGTTTTAATCCTCTGTTGACGTTAAACTGATTTGAAAAACTGCCTTCTATCATGACTTTATTGACTGTGATGGTTAACGTCATTTTAACTAATCGTATCAGTTTCTCTGATATTCCTAGTGCTCTCATTGCTTCGTATAGCCCGTTTCGTGAGACAGAGTCGTAAGCCTGTTTAAAATCGATAAAGAGCATATTTAAGCCTAGATTTTGTTCATAACTATTGTTTTGTAATAACTTTAGCAAAAAAATTTGATCGGTTGTTCCTCTTCCCTGTCTGAAACCAGCCTGGTATTCTCCTATTATCTCTGATTCATAAGCTTTCAATCTAGTTCTTATAATTTTTGCTGATACCTTATACACCATTTCTAACAGTGCGATTCCTCTGTAATTTTCACATATGGTCTTATTACCTTTCTTGTGAATTGGGCAGATGAGTTCTGTGTTCCATTGCTCCGGCATTTTTTCGTTGTCCCATATTTTCTTTATAAGTCCAGCGATTTTATGCTGCAGTATATTTCCTCCTACCTTTAATATCTCTGCTGGAACTCCGCTTTCTCCGGCACTTTTATTATTTTTTAGGTCCTTTATTACCGTTATTATCTCCCTTTCCGTCGGTGCATGTGTTTGTTGTGGTTCCGCTTCTTGTATTTGTTGTTGTTCGATTTCTTGCCCTCGCTGTTGCATTTCTGTTTCTGTTTGGGCTTTATCGTTTAATAATTCTCCGAAGTATTCTGCCCATCTATTCAATTTTTCTGTCTTGTCTCCCAGCAACATACCATCTTTATTTCTGCAAAACATTGTGCATTTATTTTGAGTCAGTCCCTCGTGTTTTTTTTTACTCATTGATAAAAATTTTTAACTTCTTTTTGGACATAGTTTTCTTCATTAAATTAGAAATTTGAAAAGGTCATTAAATTACCTTTTCAAAAATACCACATGCCTTATATTTCTTTTCAGTACTTTTGGAAAAATCTTGGACTCAATACTCCAAAAAATTTTGGAGTTCTGAACTCTATACTTAATATCTTTACGGTTTTACCTGATTTTTCCAAAAAATACTTCAAAAAAATACTCTAAATACTTCAACACCCAAAAAAAAATTCAATTTGGAGTTCAATACTCCAAAAAAAATTTTGGAGTTCTGAACTCGATATTTAATTAGGTATTAAAATTAATTATAAAAAAATTAAAATTACTGAAAAGAAATGTAATGTATGTGGTATTTTTGAAAAGGTAATCGAATGACCTTTAAATTGAGGTATCACTCAACCCCCCTTTCCATTAAAGATTTTGGGGGTTGTGTCCGCCCTCGCTAGAGGGTTAGTGTAATTTAGTTGAAAACTGGTCTATAAAATGTCCCTCTCACAAATAAATTTGACGTGTTTTTGTATATTTTTAGATTTTTTATAGGGACCAAATTATAGGGGTGGCAACTTTTTAAATTGACACCCTATATATTACCTCTCACTGGAGAGAATTCCTACATGTCATTTTCTAATAATTGTCACAAAATTTACTTATTGTTATGTGATAACAGATTGTAAATTAAATGGAGCTAATTAAAAAAAGGGCTCGATAACCCTTTAAAGAGTCCCACCAGAGCTCCATCATTTTGATACCGTAGGTATCTGGGATAAATGAATTTTAAATCAAAACGGGAACTGTTGTATGTTTTCAAAGACTGATAGTGTGTAAATAAATTTATTAAAATCAGCTAAGTACTTTCAGCATTTTTTAATGCCATCATCAGAGCTATCATTTTTCTATTCTATCTATAAATGAATTTTCCCTATGGGGAAAAGTCACATGGGATGGAGATTGGGGAATAATCAAATTAGTGAGAGCCATATGGCTGAATCTGTATAATTTTATTTTATTTATGCATTTTTGAAACTTATGTAATTGTTTTAGATTGAAGAAGCTGAACACAATGTAGACAAATTGAAACAACTAGATGCACAGAATAAAAAACAACTGGATAAATTAATTGAAGCCATTGATGAACACTTCAAAAACGGAAACTTAGAAGAAGCAAAGAAAACCATTATTAAATTTAAGTATTTTTCTAGTATTAATAGCAGAATTAATTCAATATTTAGAGAGGCTGGAGTGGTTGATTGATATTAGACAAAATTATTTGTTTTATAATTGTATTAACTTGTAATGTAAGTTTTATTATGTATGTATATATTTGTCAAAAACAATGGGGAGTTATGAATGTCGTACAGAGTGTATGTACTATACACCTATGTATTGTTAAAAAAGAAAATAAAACTTGTTAGACTAAAGCTTTGTTGACTCCTTTTTGTATTTTAACAAGCATTTGTAATGATGTCAAAGATTGAAAGTTATTACCATAAGTAACGGGTGATTCATTTAGAGGTACTTTAAGATAATTTCTTTCAAATGTTGTCCGTGACTGCGATTAAGATGGTCCATTCTGAAGTTCCAGTTCTCGATGACGCGTTCGAGCATTTTGATTGGTATTTGAACAATGACTCGACTAATATTGTGCGTTCGGTAGGCCAATTATGTGGACTACAAGTTGCTCTAAGGCGAAGTAGATGAGGATACCAAAAACCTCCTAAAAACGCGTTCATGGAAACTAACAGCAGTAAATCGAAATGATTAGAGAAGATTTCTGAAGGAGACCAAGGTCCAGTTTGGGCTGTAGTGCCATTGGATGGTCGGATAAGTTGCTCTAAGCGCACGAAACACATTCCTCATAGAACGTGTATTTTCCTAATACAGCTGAATAATTTCTAGACGCTGTGCCGGGCTAAGTCTTTCCAAGATGAAATGTCAAACAATAATGAATAAAAACGCAACGTCAGGTGATACGATTCATGCGCGATCTTTTATCAAATTCCCACCAAAAAAGTTCCTCTAAATGAATCTCCCATTAGTAGATATATCCAGAAACAGAGCCTATTTTACTTCAAATCGGGCCCGAGGCACTACACAGTTTTCATGCCCCTAAATATAATTTAATACTATTAATAATAATAACTTTTTAAATGTATTATTTAATAGTAATATAGTTGCACCAGAAATTTAAATTTTTATTAACAATAAATAAAATTTATATTTAAACAATTGAACATTGTTTAAATATAAATTTTTAAACATGAGTAAAAATTGAACATGTGCCTATAGACTACATTAAAGATAACAATAAAACTTGACTAACGTGCCAATTGATGAAATATATTCAGGAGGTCGCTCATGTTGAATAAACTGCCCCATTGATATTTTTCAACAGTTTATAAACGCAATAAGCACGGCTACATTTAGAACTGTACCTACACTAACCACTCACGAAGAATTTTTCCCCATTAGCTTTCGTTTTATAAAAAATCGCACTTTACAAATCAGTAATCACCACAGATTGATCAGAAACAGGATAAGAAGACGAACTTTCTTTTTTCGCACTGTTGTGAGGTGTAAAAAATGATATGTATTGCAGTTTTTGTGCCTGCCGTTCCTGTTCTCTTACTTTTTGCTTTTTTCGTTTTTCACTACCACTTAAATGTTTGTATACTCGTACCAGGTATCTAAAAAACTCATTAATATTCAGTTCAGCGGGATGCTATTGTTGGAGGTGTGAAATTACATAAACAAGAGATCAGTTCATCAAACAGGTAGATCCTTAAGTGACAGCTTCAATAATAATAATTGACTTATGCTCCTTCTCAAATATGCCCGGAACATTAATAAAAAAATTAAAATATTTAAAAATTTCGAAAAACATCGATTTTTTTCAACTTTCATTGCTTATAGTTTTAAAACGATTCATTTTGGAACAAAGTCGTAGAGAAATAAATTAAAGATAATTAAATTTTGTATGATATACGATTGGTTTAAAATTTCTTAAATTATTACCCTTTCTGCAAAATAGCAATAAATACAAAATAAGCCTGTTTTTATTCAATGTTTTTCAATCACTTTAGTTGCACTTAGAACCTTCGTAAATTTCATTAAAATCGACTTAATAGATTTTGCATAATAATTTTGCAATCTAAATTTTTTTAAAAAAGTTAAAATTTTTTAAAAACTTTCTGAACAAAAAGTAGAATATTTAGAAGTTTGCTAATTTTTTTACATATAAAGAGACGCTCTACCTATCTAATACACTTTACAGAATTAAAATCGGATTATTTAAGCGGCCTCAGCACTGTTTTAAAGTTAATAACAATTTTTTGGCTTATAAACAAATACAGTGAGGACGTTTGAGTTGGATTAAATTCATTTTTCAGTTATTTATCAAATAAACATTTTTTTGTTTTAGGGCAACAGTAAAATGTATTTCGAATTAAATAAATTGTATACTTTCTTCTTTTTGTCTCAATTAATTAAAACAATTTTTTTGAGCACCCTGTATAAATAATTATGTTAATGTCTATATTAATGAATAGAGGATTGAATAACCTTTCGAATAAGCTAACACACTACCCCTATTCTCATTTAAAAAAATCATCGATTACGTCATCACATCCAGATGGATGACGTCACTAGTATGATATATATGCCAAAAAAAAAAAATTTAAATATAAAAATCGACCTGTTTCGGGATTTATCTCCAGAGCCGCTCATTCTCGAGAAAATGAATCTCGAACGTCCTCACTATATTTGTTTATAAGCCAAAGAATTGTTTATAAATTTAAAACAGTGCTGAGGCCGCTTAAATACTCCGATTTTAATTCTGTAAAGTGTATTAGATAGGTAGAGCGTCTCTTTATATGTAAAAAAATTAGCAAACTTCTAAATAATCTACTTTTTGTTCAGAAAGTTTTTAAAACATTTTAACTTTTTTAAAAAGATTTAGATTGCAAAATTATTATGCAAAATCTATTAAGACGATTTTAATGAAATTTGGTGGACGGATTAAGTATGTTTTAAGAATTTTCTAAGCGAATTACGAAGGTTCTAATTGCAACCAAAGTGATTGAAAAACAGGCTTATTTTGCCCCCTTATTTTGTATTTATTGCTATTTTGCAGAAAGGGTAATAATTTAAGAAATTTTAAACCAATCGTATATCATACAAAATTTAATTATCTTTTATTTTATTTCTGTACGACTTTGTTCCAAAATGAATCGTTTTAAAGTTATAAGCAATGAAAATTGAAAAAAATCGATGTTTTTCGAAATTTTTAAATATTTTAATTTTTTTATTAATGTTAGAATAGAATAGAATAGAAATATGCTTTATTGTCACTGAAAATTTTTACAATTTTATGGACAAAGCTTACATACAGTCAAAAGAAAAACATAATATAAATAACAAATAACAACTACAATTTACTAAAATTAGATAAATCGTCAATAATGTACAGTATAAGATATAAAACTCAAGACAAAAACAATTTATTGCAAAATATATATAAATTGCAAATTGAACATACAACAAATAAAATAAAATAGGTACAACATAAGGAACTGACAAGTTTATGCTACTGCGCATGGAACCCAATTTTCTTAGTTATTCATTAAGAAATTCTTCTATTGAATAATATGATCTTTTGGATAGATAGGCTTTTGTCATTTTTCGGAACTTAGGGAAAGATGTTGCAGATTTAAGTTGTAACGGAAGATGATTGTACAGTTTCCTTGCGGAATATAATATAGATTTCTTTACTAACTAAGTGGAGTAAAGATGATTGGGCCTTGATGGAAAGACATGAAGGTGTTTACGAATTAAACAAACCGTTTCTAGAATATATAAAGATGGAAGTGTTAAAATTTCGTGATCTCTGAAGTAACTTCTGCAATGTGTAGATCTTCTGAGGCCAAACAAATATCTTATTGCTCTTTTTTGCAATCTAAAAATGACATCAAATTGAGCAGCTGTACTGGAACCCCAAAAAGGAAGACCATATCGAAGATGAGACTCGAACAACGAAAAATATGTTATTTTAGAAGATGCTAAATTGAGTTCCCTTGAGACAGATCGTATTGCATAGCAAGCTGAGGCGAGTTTCTTACTTAACGAATCGATATGAAGGGACCATTTGAGGTTGCTATCTAAAAAAATACCAAGAAATTTTACAGAATCAACGGTACTGATCTGGCTGTTATGAAGTGGCAAAGGTTGAAGAGCTTTATAGGATAATGCTACTGTTTTATTTACGTTAAAAGAGAGTAAATTAGAGTCAGACCAGGTTCCGGGCATATTTGAGAAGGAGCAAAGTCAATTATAATTACTGAAGTTGTCACCTAATTTTATCTGCAAAAATCCTAATGCCACCTCTCACATCCACCCCAAAACAGATCCTTCCTGGTCTAGTAAGGCAAATTTCTGTGGAAGTTCACGTGGTAGATTATTTTGTAATATTTGAGGTTTTCCCCGACGATTCGGTTTCATGCTCAAATTTTCGAAGAGAGATTCAGTTCCTACACTGTTCTTGAACAACAATGTATCAGGATGGTATATATTATATTATATTATTAATGGTTGATATTAATGGATGATATATATTATATTATTAATCAACGTAAGATTTTTGTTATTTATGTTTGTTTACTCTTAATATTGGTTATGAACAAAGTGTGCTTGGTTGTACAGTAATTTCCAGCCACGTCTAAAATGTAACTAACTTCTCAAAAATATAATTACTAAAATTACTAGATAGGTATAGACAATACATTTAGTTTAGAATTACTAGACAATTATTAACAAGTATTAACGAGTTGGTTGCCAAATGATAAACAAACTATTTTCAGGATATAAGTGAAATATCCATAGATGTCACTACTATGGTTTTTAAATTCACTTGTATCCTTTGTCCACAACATTAAAATGGGTATTGACTATCTATTACTGTAATTATCTCCAACTTGACCAAAATTGCACTTATACCCCTTGGCTTTTAGACGCCTCATATGTTTATAAAGCAAACGGTCATTATTTTTTTATGCAGAATTACTCCAATGCAGTACCTTAAGTACTATACTTTTACATGCTCCAATTATAAATAAAAATAATTTTTGGTTTTCGAGATATAATTTTTTATTATAATTAAGAAGTCACTTTCTTTTTACCCGCAAGACCTATGTAACCCCTCACCCCATCTCCGTGGGGGGTCGTGTTTGGTACGATTCGATAGATTTTTCAAAAACATTTTGAAAGTGTATTTTGCAGTTTTTCGATCTGATGTTAATTTTGCGAAATATCGGGTTTGTATTTAAAATTTTAAATTTACCCCCACCCCTCTCCGTGGGGCTCATGTTTAGTACCATTCGATAGATTTTTGAAAAATATTGAACACGTATTTTTTAGTTTTTCGATCTGACGTTCATTTCGCGAAATATTCGCTTTTTTTGTGAAACTTTTTGACTCCCCCATCCCCGCCCAGCTCAAATCGTCAGATTTTACACTCTTTTGCATGTACATACTGCATATTTCTATGGTTTGTTTTTAAACCAGGAGTAAACTAAAAAGACAGATTCACACCCAAGAAAGTCGCTAGAAAAATCAGCAAATACATCTTTTTTGGTTGATCATATCGGCTTTCAACAGTAGGGGAACATGGGTAACAATGAGACACCTGTATTTCTGGCTACCTGTACGACTTTTTCGTCAATATTTTGGCATGCGCGCTTTAGCTTTTATGTAAGGACCAAGAGGTTCCTGTTTGCACGCAAGCCACGTGTTTAGTTTGATCTCGATCGGCAGTGAGTGTTGATATTCGACCAATTCTTTTTTTTTAAGGTACGTATTTTTTCATTTTTAACGAAAACCACGTTTTTTTTTTCATTTTTTGGCGAATGGATAATATGCAGGGCCTTATTATTTGATGAATAGAGATTTTTCCATTGATTCGATTTAGGGTTAGGTAAAAATTAATTTTTGTTGTTGTAAAGGTCGTTTGGGTAACAATGAGACATTGCGTGTTGGGTAACAATGAGACATGTCTCATTGTACCCCATATTGTAAATTATTTTTTATCTTCATTTTTAACTTATTTTTTAGGTTTTTTTGTGAAAAAAAATGCCGCGAAATCCTCATAGGAAATCAGACAAAGGAAGCTTTTCAGAGTAACAGAGGTCTTGAATCTGGCTAAAGAAAATGGAGTTACGATTGTAACTTTTCCTCCGCATTCAACGAACAAGTTGCAACCTCTGGAAGTAGGAGTCTTCAAGCCATTTAGTTTGGCTTACAACGCCGCCGTAGATAACTGGTTAATGCAGCATCCTGGAAAACCGGTATCCATATATGAGGTTGCAGCTTTTGTAGGAATAGCTTTTGAAAAAACTTTAACTCCGCAGAATATTATATCGGCATTTAACAAAGGTGGTATCTTTCCATACGATAGATATTTTTACAGAACTAGACTATTAGACATCATGTGCCGTTACAGACCGGCCACGTCCTGAATCTGAACCGTCAACCTCAAAAGAACATCAAGTAAATGATGATGATACTGAACATGTGGCTGATATCCAAGCGTTTAGAAGCCCTGAACAAATTAGAGGATATCCCAAAGCCCAGGAGAGAAAATTAACAAAGAAAGAAAAAAAGAGAGGTAGGAGTATGATTCCCACCGATACCCCAGAAAAACGTGAGCTAGAGGAGAAATATAATAAGAGGCAAAATACGGTTCAAAAACAAAAAAAGGTCGTCGTCAAAAGGAAAATTCAAGAGAGTGACAATGAGGAAAATGAAGCAGATGAATGGCATTCTGATGCTTCATCTGATAATGTCATGCCTGAATTAGATCCCACAGCATTCGAAGAGTTAGAAGAAATCCCAGAGAACATTAAAGACAAAAATATATATTACATGATATTACACAGGAAAAATATTATCAGCAAATAGTAATGAAAGTGAATTCGAGCTAAGCTTTTTAAGGAAAAGCACAAAAGTCGATGGAGAATTTTATTTCCAAATGTTCAGGATATTGCTACAATTTCGAAAAAAGACATAAAAATGATTTTGCCATGTCCTGTTAAACTACGGGAAAACAAAACGACAAAACGCTTTTTATTCATTTGAAATTAAGTGTAATTTGAATATTCAGTAAAAATAATGTTTGTTTTTCTTATACTACAATAAGGTTCAGTTTGTTTATTTCTGGAATGAAGAAAAATTAATGTTTTTGTTTTTCTTATTTTATTATTATTTTGTTCAGTTCTAATATTCAGTAAAATGAATGTTTATCTAGGTTTTTCTTATATTATTAGTTTTAGCACATGCTGGTGTTTTAAAATAAATAATTAAACATTTTTGATGTAGTGTTTCAGTATTTTCCTAATGTTTTGCATAAAAAATTCCACTTTTCAAAAAGTGTCTCATTGTACCTCCGGTATGGGTAACAATGAGACAAATGACATTTTGATAGCATATTTGTTGTATTTTCATTATTTATCATTTTTTGCATTATATTCTATTCAAAATTATTATAAATTTTTCATTATAAGGCAGTTGATGGAAAAATACAGGAGTAAAGAAACAAACGCTCATATGGTATTCATTGATCTTGAGAAAGCATATGATAGAGTTCCTCGAGAGATTCTGTGGTGGGCACTCAATAAGAAAGGAGTCCCTGGTGAATATGTAAAGATTGCGAGAGATATGTATGAGGGAGTAACGACTAGTGTTAGGACATGTGTGGGAGAGACTGATAAATTTCATGTGAAAGTAGGATTCCACCAAGGCTCTGTGCTTAGTCCGTATTTATTCTCATTAGTTTTGGACCAGATCACAGCGAAATTACAGGGTAACATTCCATGGTGCTTAATGTATGCTGATGATGTCGTGTTAGTAGGAAATAGTGAAAGAGACTTAGAACAAAAACTGGAACAGTGGAGGCAAGCTCTGGAGGAAAAAGGTTTAAAACTTAGTAGGACAAAAACAGAGTATTTGGAATGTTCGTTTAAAGATGGAGTTACTACAAATAAAATGATATCTCTGGATGGTGAACTGATTGTAAAAAGCAATAGTTTTAAGTACCTGGGATCGGTATTACAGAGTAATGGAGAAATAGATGGAGATGCATGCAGTAGAATTAGAGCTGGATGGATGAAGTGGAAAGAAGCGAGTGGTGGGTTTTGTGACAGAAAAATTCCAATGAAGCTGAAGGGAAAATTCTATAAAACAGCCATAAGACCGGCTATGATGTACGGAACTGAATGTTGGGCAGTGAAGAAGAAAGAGAAACAACGAATGCATGTGGCGGAAATGAGAATGCTTAGATGGATGAGTGGAGTGACAAAGAAGGATAAAATTAGAAATGAGTATATTAGGGGAAGTCTAGGTTTTTTTTATATGTTTATTAGGCAATCTGTTAACAATAGGCACATTTTATCTGAGAAATAATGACATGAAGAGAGATTGTGACCAGCGCCACACATCTCTATAGAGATAATATTAAATTACTGTATTACATAAATATATTAACTTAGCTACTGTAACAATGTTAATGTCTGTGCGGTAAATCTAATGGTGTCTGTCTCTTTAACCGTTTTGTTTCCTGACTGTTGTCTAACAAATTAATTGCAAGCACATTCGCGTGGCTTTCAAGACGTACGATGTATTTTGCACTTAACTCCACTATCACTTCAAGTCTAGGTGTGGCACCAATTGATGCCAAAATGAGAGAGCATAGGTTAAGATGGTTTGGTCATGTTCAACGTCGAGACGTTAATCACCCAATACGAAGAATAGCTGAAGTGCAGATCCCTGGAAGGAGTAGGAGAGGAAGACCAAAGAAGAGACGGTAAGGCAGGACATGTTGGTAAAGGGGATTGACATTGATATGACCCAAGATAGAATTGTGTGGAGAAATGCAATTAGGGAAGCCGACCCCGCATAGGGATAAGGCAAAGAGAATGATGATGATTCTATTCAAAATTATTTGGAGATACTTATACCATCGTGTAACACTCAAAAAATAAATATTATTTGCCTTAGTTTTTAAAATACTAAGCTCAGAAAAAAAGTGTCTCATTGTTACCCATGTTCCAATCCATAAATATTGTATTATACGCTGTGAGTTCGTAGGTAGAGGGGGTAATTAAAAATTCGCGAGCGCCAGTAGTGACAAGTTTGTAAACCTTTACTGGAAATTTGCTTTTTGACGTTCTTCATTAAGAGTTGCATATATATAGCTTTTAAATGTCTCACGAAAGTTGTTGTATTAAAGAGTGTCGAAATACTGGTTACAATAGTAACTGTGTATTCTACAACTTTCCTGTCGCTAAGCATAAGGTGATTCAACGACAAAAATGGATTGATGCAATTAGAAAAAAGTAACACAATTTTAATTTTAAAACGGTAGAAAAATTTGAGCTAAAGGATCAGTTAGCACACTCTCGAATTTTGACGGTTTCAATTTTACAATCCACTCCTGAAACAAAATTTGAATGCGTGAAGATAACGACCAATCACAGCAAACGTAGGATGCCGTTAACTGTCATTCATAAGTTAATATTTAAGAAGTATTATACTATAAGTATATTAAATTATTATACTTTTTTTGCAGAATAAATTTTTTCTAATATTAGTTGTCAACATAAACGTCAAAACGATAAGCAAAATCTTAAAAATAATCATAATGAATAATAAATTCTGTACTTACTGCTATTAATTATCGATTACAATCCAATTACTTCTTTACGTTGTAAATATTACACGATAAGAATTAAAATAAGTTTGAAACAACTATTATTTGCTTTTCTACTGTCCTCTTTAAAATTCCGAAATAGGAACACTAGTCAACCGTTAGATGGCGATAGCAGCCATACCAGCGAAACTCACAGAGTATAGGTAACACTTTTTTCTTTCCAGAAAATTTCCGGTACAAGTTATACTAGTAATCCTGTAGGTAGGTGGCGATACCAGCGAAGCTCGGAGCGGATACTAATACATCGCTAAAGAGTTCTAAAAACAACTGATTTTTGTATAAAAGCAGACTAAAAATCTGAGGAATAATCAGGCCCGACCCTAGGGAATTTGCCGCCCTGGGCAAGATCGGCGACTGCCGCCCCCCTTGGTAGACCCAAAAACTCAAAAATTTCACCATGGCTCTTAATTTGCTTAAATCTATCACTTAAAATTATTGTATTAACGGTAGTGTCTATAATTTTTAAATAGAAGTCAACTTAATATCATTTTTCACTTTTCTCTTTCTTGCTATTACTGTGCCTCCGATTTTAGGATTCTCGATTTCTAACTTTGATGCTCTTTTGCGTCTGTCAAATAGCCCTGGAATTTTAAATCACTTCTGAGAGACCTAAAATGGATTTCCGTTTTTTCTAATAAACTTACAGCTTGATACACTCCCATATCAATACTCTGCAGTGATTTGCTACGTTGATGTGAAGTAAAATGTCATTCTTGCCTCATGAGCAACCATTTTATCGTTGTTTTTATTGATAGTCATTTCTACAAAAGCATTGTAGATTTCTTCAATTTGATATCTTATGGGAGTAATGGCATCAATTCTACTTTCCCATCTAGTTTTGGAGAAAGGTTTCAATTTTAGGCTAGAAATATGATTTTTCAGTACATCCCATCGATAAAGAGATGCTGAGAAAAAGTTGAAAATTTTAAGGAAAAGAAAGAAACTGCAAACTGTGAGGCTTTAACAGCCGTTCACGACTAAATTGAGTGAATGGCTAGGCTAGAACATGGGACAAAAATGCTCTAGGATTTATTTTCAAACTTTTGTTTTGAACTCCCAAGTTCTTCCCTTTCATGTTTGTCCCATTATCATACCCTTGTCCTCTTATATCTTCCAAAGGTATTCCCAGTTCATTCAGTTTTTGCAAAATAATTTCTGTAAGTCCCAAGCCAGTGGTTGCCAGTACAGGTACAAATCTAAGAAAATGTTCTGCAATTTTTACACTTTGTGAAGAACAGGAACCTAAATCGACAAATAGTCATCTGTTCCACTCCAGAAATATCAGGATGTACAATCTAAAATTATGCTATAATACTTTGATGATTTTAAAAAGTTTAAAATTATATTTTGGTTTGGTCATATATAGGAGCTGAATAATTTCGTTTTGAATACGTTTTCCCAAGTAGTGATGCTGATTGTTACTACCATTCGTTGTTCTCCTAATGTGCTCTTGTAAAACAGAATAGAATTTTCCAAAGAGCTCAACAAGCTTTAAAAAATTACCATTGTTGTGATGAAAAAGTTTATCAGAATCGCTTCTCAATGGAAGACAATGTTGTGCTAGGAACTGTATGATTGATAAATTGATTGATTTATAAGTCGTTCTACATAACTTTTTGTGTTTCTTCGTCTATGGTTTTGTCCGATTCTTGTCTAATTGCTAGTTCGCTTCTTGCACTGTCGCTGTGACTGTCGATGAGCTGGAGACTTAGCGTGGCTGGACAAAGTCAGCCATATGTTTCCAATTATTATATCCATTTTCACTAAATTTAATTTTGACATTGGAAAATATTTTACAGAAAAACCAATACACAGAAGTATTTGTCTTAGAATAAATTAACCACTTTCTACGGGCATCTATCCAGAAATCTGAATTATCTTTCGGGCACAACTGAGCCTCTGCAACGGATAATTTTGGCGGGGGTCTTTTGTTACCAAAGTTGTTCTAACAAAATCATTAATTTTATTGGACCACTTTGCTGGATCATAATAAATAATAACATTGTTACCTGTGACAGTAGACAGTAGTAGTGTCATCAGTACCTGACGTAGATGCTGATGATTGTCCTAGATGACTGTCGTTGGACTGAGAAGGGGCGGCAGCGGATGTAGATGCTGATGATAGTCCTAGGTGACAGTCGTTAGTTTCGCCGCTTTTGTTCATAAATTTGTTTTTTTATAATATTAAAAACATAATTTATTATTTCTTCAATTTCAAAAATTGGCCGTCCTCTAAAACTTGCCGCCCAGTTCGCCCACCCCTGGGGCCGGGCCTGGGAATAATGCACAAAACACAAAAAATCGCTGATATAACTTAATTAACCTATAAAATGCCAATAGTGTCAAAATGAAATGTCATTAATGTTAAAATTTCATAACAGTGGAGTAAATTTAAAAGCAATTACTCCCAATTTAAAAACAAACCATAGTATTAGCTTTGATATTTCACTATGTATTGTATGTCCATATTTTAATATTTCTACGGTTATAGTATCTCTGGCGCCTTGTTATTTTTTAATTTTTGAAGTTATACTTCTTTAGGCGCGATTGAGAGTAAAATTTCATAATACTGCGAGCATGCGCACAGACAGTATGGCGTTTAGTTGCTAAATCTTTCTAGTTATGTATAAATATATCAATCAGTGCAAGAAAAGGTGTTGAAAGAATAATATTAGTGTTTTTAGTAAATATATTTATTATAATTTTTGTGTCTTTGGATTTGTCTTCCTCAGGAGTAAGATGAGTATTATTAAAACATTTTATTGTATATTTATTATACTTCACACCTTGTCTGTTTGTTACCGTGAATTGTCATTAGGTACGTCCGAACCGATACAGACCTCGTAGCCATGGGCGTCCACAGGGAGGGGCAGCTGCCCCCCCCTAGAGAGGACGAGGCGAGTGTAAAATTGGTGAATAAGCAATATAGAAAAATACAAATTTGTAACTTAATCTTGATTTTGAATGCAACCACTCTGTTTCTATATTTTAGCTGGGATGAAAAAACCACATAAACTTAACAAAACTTTAATGAAAATTTGAAATCTGCTATTATTTTATTTACCTAATATTTTTTTAAATCTGCAAGCAACGGCAACCACCCCTAAATTCGTATTTTCTTTCTATTCGAATCTTTTTTTTCCACTGTGCGTCACACAGCTTAAATTTAGTTGTGAACGATTTAAATAGCTTAAATGAAGTTCGAAATACTATTGCAACTATTAATTATACAACCAATTTCTTCCGTGAATCAGTATTAAGAAGAAATATGATAGCAAATATCCCTAGCCTCTGCGAAACGCGGTGGTTCGAGAAATACAAGGTAATTAGGGTTTTTCGAAAAAATTTCATTGAAATTGTACAGGCCTTGCAATCCCTATCCGTTGAAGGAAATTTGCTCACTAGAAAAACATCTTATCAGTTGCATTCTGTGGCATGCAAGTCAGGATTTATCGTCGCTGTCATTGTGATTGCAAAATATTCTGCGAATACCTAGAGCCTATAGTCAACCGCGTACAATCTGCGCAAACTAATGTTTTAAAGGTAGCGGAACATATTCGTCAAATCATGGATATTTTTAAAAAACACAGACAGAACGCAGAGAACGTAACAAACACTTTATTGCATGAAGCCAATAAGATAGCCGAAGAATGCGGTTTTGAATTATCTACCCCTAGAACTGTAGACAAGCAACAGCATAGAAACAATCAACCAGCTGATACGCCTAGTAAATACTGGAGGCGATCCATGATTCTTTCATATCTTCTCTAGAGACACGGTTTTCCGAAGAAAATACGCCAGCCTTCGCTCCGACTCTTCTGCATCCCAAGCATTTATCAAAAATTGATTTAAACGGCCTTAAATTAGAACAACTGAGACAATCCTTAAACCACTATGAAAGAAATGGAATAGATGCAGAGCTAGAAGTACGGGTAGAGCATTGGAATAAAAAACACAATGAGTTAGACATCTTCAACACCCTTGAAATTTTGGAACTGGTTCGAGCGTCCACTACTTTTTATCCGTTAACAAAAAAATTGCTGGAAATTCTCGTAACATTTCCTTGCACTACGTGTACAGTTGAGAGGTCGTTCAGCAGTCTTCAAAGTATAAAAACATGGCTGCGGAGTACAATGGTCGAATATCGCCTTTAATGGGTTAGCTCTAATGAGCATTCATCGAAAACAAATATTACCAAAAAAGAAAGAGTTTGTAGAGAAAGTTTTACAAGAATTTACAATTGATCCGCGTAAATTGTTGTTTAAATAATAGTGTTTAGGAACAGACAATTTATCTTGCTTCCCAAATCGAAGACTTATCCAGAAGGAAAGAAACTTGTTAAATTTGCATCACGTTTTTGTAAAAATCGTTAAAACATTTTTAAATATTTAAATTATATTTAGTTAAGTCATTGAGTTATAATCTTGGCTCCAAAAACATTTTTTCAAAACTTTTCTTAGGAAACCCCTTCACCCTCTCTGAAAACTCTCAATTTACGTCTATATTTATTATTGCTTATCTAACCACTTTTTTTATTTCTCAAATCTGCCCTGCCCTAGTTTTGATCCTGCGGACGCCCATGCTCGTAGCATATTTGGTATAGCATTCGGCCAGAGAACGAGAGGTCTCGAGTTCGAATCCAGTGCAATCCGATAATTTTTTTAAATTTTTTTGAAAGCGGTAAGCACAAAATTAGTTTTGTGTTTAAAAAAATTAAAACAAACTGTTTACAGTATATTTATTTTTAATTATTCATATAATAGAAGTATAACTTCTTACGTGCGTACAAAATACACACACATTCTTTTTTTTATTACATCTTCTATTCCTTCTTCTGTTGGTGCATATAATATATGCAGACATATTATGTCTGCTGCATCAGCCTCTCCGACTAGTCTTAGCTCTTCTATTTCGTAATTCATAGCATTGATTCTGTTTAAAAAGGACGTGTTTGTAAGGAAAAACGATAGGAACAGCTGAAGAAATGTAAATAAGTATAAATAAGTATTATTTGTTATGAACATTTATTAACAGAATTCTGTATAAAATACGATTAGATTAAAGAGTAGAGAAATATAGTGCGTATTTATATTTTACTCTACCAATGTCATTAGAAAATTTTACAATTTTTTGAATTTTATACAAAAGTCCGCCTACTTATTATTAATATACAAAGGATCAGATATTTTTCTGTACAAAATCTGAGCAATAGGTCTTAAGAATAAAAAATATAATAGATTCATATTATTGCAACTTTATATTGTTTTTGAAATTGACAAAATTAAACTAAGGTGATTTAATATTAATAATAAAATATATATGGCTTAAATTTAGATGTTATTGCTGTTATTAGGTGGTGATAGAATGTATGATATAAAACCTAATGACGCTTAAGGTCTTAACGCTTAATTCTGAAAAACCTGCTTATTCCGTTTAAGGTTTAAACATACCTTCAATAATAACTTCTTTAGATGCCAATCACACAGTGCCATTCTCGACTTACAGTGCTAACAGTTATCTTGACATTTTGAATAATTTTAGATTACAATTTTGCTGTTTCTCCTTAATGTTAAGCAGTGGCGTGCTGGAACTTTTCAAGCGGCCCGGTGATTTTATAGAAAAGCGGCCTTCCATCCTCATTTTACCTTCTATTTTCAGGATTTTTTAATCGTTATTATAAAACAAAAATATAAATTATTTTTAAATCAAACATTAAACTTTAAATTCAATGAAATTGTTTCAAATTTGCTGTTTTATTATTTAAGAATAAGCAATCTTACAAATAATAAATATTATCACATGTATGACAACGTTGTTTGCAGTAAGGCAGAAACCATAATTTCCTGAATAAATATATATAAATTTAATGTGATTAAAAGATGAAAATAAAATTAAATTTTGAGAATTTTTCAATTATGTATCAAGTTGAATTTTAGTAAATCAATAATAATTATACAAGAGGGTACAAATACAAGTACAGTACAAATACTTTAATTTAACAATATTTAAATGTTAATACAACGCATTATTCTAAACATTACTTTGCAATTATTTTATACAATAATTAACTCTCATTCAATAATTTCCGCATTAAGGTCGTAGCCGCAAAATTTCGCGCCAATGTGTTTTAAAATCATTCATTTTTTTTTCAAATCCTGAGGAAACTAATAAGTATTTTTGAAAAATTTAAACGAATAATGAAAGATTACATTATTACCGAGTGCCTAAAGTCCCTTAGAATAACCAAAAAGTTTCTTTTGAATGAGATATTTGAAATTTAAAATCACACTAAATTTTCTCTTTTTTTACCCCTGTAACTTATTAAAATAAACATTATAGAAGTTTGCAGGGACTTTCGGCCCTCGGTAATAATGCAATATTTCAATCTGCGTTTAATTTTTCAAAAATACTTATTAGTTTTCTCAGGATTCGAAAAAAATAAATGTTTTTAAAACACATTGCGCAAAATTTTGCGCCTACGCCCTTAAAGAAGATTTTTGAGCAAATTCGTCGATTATTTCATTATTTTTAAGCTCATACAGCTCAGTCTTTTTCTCTAGCCATTAGCACAAATGTTTCTAAGTGATCTTGTGTTAAAGTAATTCTTATCCTATTTTTTATGTATTTCAACGTTGAAAAGCTTCTTTCACAAGATACTCGTGTCACTGAGAGAGTTAATAAATGCTTATTTATCTGTAGCAATCATTTATGTACATAGAGTCTTATTAATTTACTTAAACTGTATTTTACAATCAAAAAAGATTTAAATTTTTGTGAAATGTTTTGTTAACATCAGTCGATTCGAAATTAAAAAAAATTGTTGTTACATCAGATCTAGAAATTTTTATGAAACAAAAATTTATTTGGCCGGCCTCAAGAGGCCGCAGCCTCTCGGTGATTGCACCGTTTCATTTATATGGCCAGCACGCCACTGATGTTAAGATGTTTCTTTTAATAAGAATACTTGATCACTGCGATATATTCGATGAAACACTGAGAGATAATGAACGAAAAGTGCTAGTCAAATCAAAATTAGTGATATTACTACTCTACAAAAATGATAATATGAAGTTTCAGTCATTTACTTTCAATTATTCTTTAGAAGTTTTAGTAGACTTAGTTAATGCATTCCGTCATATTTTTCGTGAGATATTAACATGTCTAACTTATGTGTTGTTATATTGAATCTGTAAAATAGGCGTTGGAGGTCATTGGCCATTTTGTAGTCGATGTTGGTTTCATTTGCGCTTTCTATTATCTTGTCCGTGATCCTGTTAAAGAGAGTCGTACTGAGGTGATCTCCCTGTTTGATTCCTGCCCACACGTTCTATTTCTTCTGTCAGTCCATGTTGATTATATTCTTGTTTTATGGCAACTGTTAAGCTCCCTGATTCTTGCTGTGTTTTTATTGACGTTTTTCTGCTTCATGTCTTTCAGTTGGACTCTTTCAAACGCTTTTGAGAGATCCACAAAGTATAGGAAAAGAGGTTTTCTATGGACTTCTCGACTACGTTATCTATTTAAAGAGGAATTTCTATGGCTTTATCGTACTCACATAAAAAAGGTTCGCCATTCCTGACCTAGCTGAATTTGGAGTCTACTATACCAATCAAATTTTCATTATTTTTTCATTTTCATTATGATAATGAAAATAAATACACCAAGAGAAATGGGAATATCACTGGGAGGCACGGAATTAGAAACGGTAGAGAAATTTAACTATTTGGGCAGTATTTTGAACAACAAAGGAGGGACAAAGGAGGATGTAAAACGGAGAATAGGAATAGCTCAAAACGCATTCAATATGCTAAGGAAAATGTGGTCATCACGTCAGATGACAAGTAAAACCAGGATAAGAATTTTCAACAGCAACGTGAAGACTGTGTTACTATACGGAACAGAAACATGGAAAGTGCCAAGAAAATGTATCAGACAGATGCAAGTGTTCATAAATAAATGCCTAAGGAAGATTCTTAACATTTACTGGCCAAACCGCATATCAAACCAAGAGTTATGGACAAGAACTAACCAGGAACCTATATCCAAGACAATATGCAAAAGGAAATCGAGTTGGATGGGGCACACACTAAGGAGACCTGACACAGACATAGCGAGACAAACCCTAGAATACACACCACATGGCAAGGGAAGACCAGGTAGACCCGTGGAAAAGAAGTATGGAGAAAGAAATTAATGCTATTGGGAAAACTTGGGCAGAAATAAAGATTAGTGGAAAGGATAGGACAGAATGGAGGCAGACAGTTGACGCCCTATGCTCCGCATGGAGTGAAGAGGAATAAGTAAGTAAGTATACCAATCAAATCTGATTTAATATACAGATTATAACAAGTGGTACTTTTATTTGAATGATTCAAAAAGTTTGTTTTCACGTGGAAGCATGTCACGAATTTACTTCATAAATAACTCTTTTTTTTAAACTCCTTTCCTCACCAAAGTAATTTTTGAATCAGTGTGATAGTTGATTTCAATAATGTATAACAAATAAATTAACAGAAACAGTTGCAAGCACATATGCAATGGCAGTTTAATTTGTTTATTGTAAATTGTACAATGCATATAACTTTTAACATCAAAGTAAAAACTCCTTTTTTCCCCAGTTCCCAACTAATTGGCGAACACAGACCAATACATACTCGTATATGTGACCTCCTTTTCGAGTAGGGACTATTATGTTCCCGGAAAGTTATAAACTTTTATCAGCTATAAGTCGTTTTATTTTTACAATTTTATAATGTAACTTTTCAATTCAACTAAATTCAACCACAGCCTGTTTGGTTTTGAGGATATTTAGCAAGTACAAAGTTAATTGAAGATGGACTTATAAGTCTGAAAATGTTCGTTCTGAAACTTATGTAACCCCTTTGGATTTTTCAATTTTAATTCCTGATTAAAATTAAACCAAATACAACAGGAGTTTTTACTTCGATGTTACTTAACTATAATGTATACAGCGAACTCCCGGGAACCATCCCGTTTTCATTAACAATGAATAATACAGTAGGACCCCGATTATCCGTGCGCGGATTATCCGTTCTATGATTTTCCGTTACTGAAATTGCATTTTTGAGGTTTTATCGAAATAGCGTCACCGTAAATTACTCGACGGAAACTCTAAAGACCCTATTCAATTTATTAGACACCCGAGAAATATCAGTTTTTTAATTTCAAGCACCTGTAAAGTATCTTCAAAATCATACAGAACTGTTAAATGGGTTAAATAACGATTACTTAATAATCATGCTATATAATTAAGCTAAAATAGTGAAATTTTTTTATTGAATTGAGAAAACTTAACAGATGGCAATAGAATGTCTGTTGCAGTGAGTCGACTTTTTTCAAATTTAGTTTTTTAGTTAAATTAGTGATTGTTGTTCAATTTTCGTAAAATTTGCAGTGGTGAGTGTTAATATTGTTCTATGTGAACGGTAGTTTTTAATTTATTTAATTTATTTTAAGATATTAATAGAAATATGTTAGTTTCTAAATGTTGAATATCTTCGATTGGAATTTTTTCATATGGGTGATTGTAAAAATCTTTTTGTTGTTCTATTACTGCTCTTTTAGAAAATATCGCATGTTATCAAAAAGAAATATAAAAAAAATGCAGTGTAGCTTAATCTTTATTTCTAAGGTTGAGTCAAAAACCTAAAGGGAAATATCATGTTACATGGATTTGGAGTGGTTGGCATGGCAGAAAGATTTCAGTAACTCCCAGAGGGCAACGATTCTTAATGAATTTTTCTGTAGAACACTGAGAGTCGCCCATAGCGATATAAGGAATACATTGGAAGAAGCAGAGTGTTCAGTATCGGAGTTCACTGTACGCCAAAATTTGTACAGTATGGGATTCAAATGTCATAGGCCAGTTAAGAAACCAAAACCGTCACCACAAATGCTCAAAAAACGCTTAGTTTCGGCCAATTCGCATAAATATTATATGACTATAAAATATTAATGCAAATTGGTCCAAACTAAGCCTTTTTGAACATTTGTGGTGATATTTGGTTGTTTGGTTTGTTACTTAACTGGCCTATGACATTTGAATCCCATACTGTACAAATTTTGGCGTACAGTGGAGTCCGATACTGAACACTCTGATTTTTTCAATTCATTCCTTATATCACTATGGGTGACTCTTCTGTGTTCTACAGAAAAATGTATTAAGAATCGTTGCCCTCTGGAAGTGACTGAAATCTTTCTGCCATGCCAACCCCTCCAAATCGATGTAATATGATGTTTCCCTTTAGGTTTTTGACTCAACCTTCGAAATAAAGATTAAGATACACTGCATTTTTTTTGCTATTTCTTTTTGACAACATGCGATATTTTCTAAAAGAGCAGTAACAGAAGAGATTTTCTCCACAAGAAGATTTTTACAATCGCCCATATGAAAAAATTCCAATCGAAGATATTCAACATTTAGAAATTAACATATTAATATAATTAAAAATATAAAAATATAATTAAAAACTAACGTTCACATAGAACAATATTAACACTACTGCAAATTTTACGAAAATCGAACAACAACCACTAATTTAACTAAAAAACTAAATTTGAAAAAGTCGACTCAGTGCACTCTTTTAGCACATTCTATTGCCATCTGTTAAGTTTTATCAATTCAATAAAAAAAAATTCACTATCTTAGCTTAATTATGTAGCATGATTATTAAGTAATCGTTATATAACCCATTTAGCAGTTCCATATGACTTTGAAGATAAAAAACTGATATTTCTCGGGCGAGTCTATTAAATTGAGCAGGGACTGTATACGACGTGAGGGAGGTCCATAATAACGCAATACCGATAGCAAGTGCTCTGGGAATCCCTGTAAATCATACGCTGCTGCGTGCTACTCCGTATGTGTGAGATTTAGTTGCGCGCTAGAGAAGATTAACTACTCTGCTATATTCTTAGCGTGTCTAATACGTGTCTTTACCAGTAACTGACAATAACCAGTGGTAATCGCAAGAGAAATGCTTTAAATATTGAACAAACATTACAGATTTTAAACAGAAGTAGAAAGGTGAACGTGTTGCATTATTATCATGAATCTATGAGGTTGTTAAGCAAACAATACAAAATTCCATGTTCAGGTCGAACTCTACTCTCAACATATCTGCAAGAAAATCATTGGAACGATTGACTTTTTAATAACTCGATAAAGCACTTTAATAAAACCAAGTGGTTTCTGCAGAAATAACAACTTGAACACTTGAAAATAAAAGAACCTTTAAAACTGATTCATTTGAAAATGAGAATAAAGACGAAGAAAATGATGGAACGGTATTAATCAAAAGAGAACTAATAATGACTTGAGATAGGCTTGAGCAACGAGAACCTTCAGAACTTGTCAATCTTGCGGTTTGAACTTGCATAGAATACATCAGAAGATTGAACTATGAGTTTTAAACTTATGAGATTTTCTTTTTCTTTATCTTGTTATAGTAGGCACATTATGTGTGTACATATCGCACCTTGAAAACCATATGGCAATATCTGCAATTTTTTCATGAAATGACCTTTGAATGCAGTCTAATAGGAAAAAAAATCTATTTTTTAATGCTATATAGCAGCGTCTGCAAAAAATTTTAAGTTCGGCACCAGAAAGATACATCCCTATGGCTTTTGTCAAAAATCGGTTCTTCTTTTTATACCATCAGGCATTATCTGCAGTAGTTGATGCTCTACGGTTCTAAAATTGGAAAAAAAAACCCCAGATCTATATGGCAATATGTGCAAAATGTGACCCACGCTCGTAAAATGAAAGCAAGATCTACTAAGGAAACATCCTTTGAATGCAACAAAACAGAGTGCTGCATAGAGATTTGATTGCAACACTGGAAATAAGCGACAAGACTATAACAAATTGATATACAACGTCGTACTGCAGATCCCAAAAGAAAAGCGAATTATAACCGACAGACATTATATAAGCGACAGATTATAATATGCAAGACTTTGATTAAGTGTTAACACTAAAAATTTGTAATAAATAAGTACAATCAATAAAAAAACTGTTATTTTATATGAATTTTTACTCTACCATGTGCGAAAATTGATATATTTTTTAATACCATATGGCCGTATGTGCTAAAATACCTATTTCCTGGGGGAAATTTTACGTACTTTTTAATTCATATAAAAATATGTAAAATTAAAGACAATTGTGCCAAATACCAGGTTTACAGCTTAATTTTTGGAATTACAGTAAATAAAATTAACTTTACAAAAACTTAAAATGCTCATAACTCAATATTATGATTTTTGCAGTTACTGCCCTATGGTTTTCAAAGTGCGATATGTATCATATATAAAAAATAAATTTTTCAACTATTATCAGTGCCGTGTTGGTCCCATGGAGCACGGATAACCGGGGTATTCTACTGTACATGTTTTTTTTTTTGTTTATGTCATTTGATTAGAAACATGGCGTCCCGATGACTAATCAAATGTGACTGAACTAAGTGTAATGTATGTCAACCAAAATTTGATGGTCCCAATATATTCAAAAACTTCCATCTTCCCAAAGTTATAAACCTAATAAAGCATATTATAAACTCTATAATGTAATAAAAATCAACACTTTTTTGTTCAATAATCCCACGTTAAAATTAAGTTTTACCTTATTAAAAAGGCAAGATCAATAAAAAAAGTAAAAAACGGAGAAACTAAGTTACATACTATGCTTAAAATTAAGAATACACGACTTTTAATTTCGGTAATCTTCTGATGGTGGGGCAGACCAAGTTAGTCGCTCTTCATAAAACTTAATTACTACCTGTGGACATTTGACGTTTGCTTGCTTTGCTGGTACGAGGTCGGCCTCGTCAGTACCGACCCATTTCATCAAAAACATCAGTGAACCTAAACAAAAATAGGCGTTAATAAAGCGATAATGAAAACAATACAGCTTTACATCAGACTTTATACAAATAATGCTACAGTTGAGTATCAAAATTGTAGACACTAAATTCTAGGAGTTATTCTTGGTCTTCCAATGGCACACAATTTTTTTTATAAGAGTGAGCGGTAGCGTTACTTATTACTCTCCCTAGTGCTAAGAAACTGAACAAATATATGGGATCGGCAATAAAATTTTTACATCGGATTTTAGTCATGTTTAAATTAAATTAATATTTATTGACGGAAAACTATATTTTACAATTAAAATTAAAAGTCAAAAGTAAACATTGAACACAAGTTAACTTACATTACTTACAATTAAACTAACGACATCAAAAAATTAAAATCAAATTAAAATAATTCACGCGAAATAGTCCTTTTAAAAGCATTTAGTGTAACTCCCATAAAGTCTATATTTGGGAACTCATTCAGCCCTATTCTGTAACTTTTAACAAATCGAATAGAAATGACCAAGTCGAATCGTAATTACCCGAAATCGGAATGTTTAATATCTATCGCGTCATTTTCGTGTTTGGATTGGCATTCTGTAACTCACATCGTATTCGAAATCGGTAACCTCTATTCCACACGGTCAGGAGGTGGTGGCAACCCCGCATTGACAAGCGGTATGAGTGTTCCGTGAACTGCTTCCTTGAGATATTACACCGTTGCCATATGCTCAATTTTTTCATGCTATCACATTACATAAAGTTAAATTTATAAATAATAAAATATTAATATAAATAATAAATACTGGATACAAAAAGCTCAAAAGAGGATAAATGGCTTTAAATCCAAGTGAATTAAAATTGTTATAAAAAAGAAGATACATTGATATAATATAAAAAAGCTAAATGAAGATAAGACGTATAAATGCTTTTACATTAAAGATAATTTAAATTAATGTTATTAATTATTATTAATAAATTATTTAAAATCGATATGTATTACTAATAATATGCAATCTTTAAGATTTGATTCCAGCCGAAATAACTGCTAAACAACTTTTCCCAAAAATGGCTTCTTTTCTATAATTTGTTCAGACTATGAGCGTTGATTGATAAATATACAAGTATTATACTGGTATAATATATTTAGCAATCAACGCATAAGAAGTCTATCATATACGTATGCTATTCTTGTACATTATACCATTGATTAAAATTTTATAAGGAATAAGCGAAAAAATTATGGCAACACTGTGGCTGGCAAACATTCAGATTTCAGATGCCAAGCCAAATAGCAAATAAATAAGGTTAGGTTCAATTTATACTCGTACATGTCTAAATTAAATATATAATTCTCTATACAAATAACACCACAGACTAAAAATTAAGGAGTTAAAAAAGGTACAAATACTATAAATAATTATAAATAAGTAGTAATCAACTATTTTTAGTAGATATAAAAAATATAAATGTCAAAACAAAACAAAATGCGCTTGTTCCGATAATCGAAATCTCGAAATCTCATCTCGACAGGGTAAATGCTGTCGAAGTGATTTCTATTCACTATTACGATTGTAGAGATTCCGAAGTAGTTATGGAATACCGATTTGGACTATTTCTATTCGACTTGGCCACTTCTATTCGATTTTACTGACTTCTATCATCGAAATGAGTTACAGAATAGGCATGATTTACACTAGAAACAATTCTATTTAAAGGCATATTTTCTGCATGACGTGTATTGCACGATCTAGCGGATAGCAAGGGACGACCTTGCTATAAATCTATTCGACCCAGAATGCTAGGTGCAACAATAATACCATCTAACACCTTAAATACGAAATTAAGGTCAAAGTATCGCCTGCGATCCTCTAGACGGTGCAAATCAAACATCTGCATGACCTGACTGGAATTCAATTGCATTCCTCTAGTACCTAATCTATACCGCAGATATCTAACGAATTTATTTTGAATCGATTCAATTCGATATTTGTGATTCTCATAACTTGGACTCCAAATCACCGAACAATACTCTAGTAATGAACGAACATAACTCAAAAACAATCTCACAATTACAAACAAATTATTAAAATCATATGACATTCTGATGACTAACCCTAATGTTAGATTAGCACGCGCAATAATGGCATCATAATGGTCCACGAAACTTAGCTTACTATCTAGTAACACACCTAAATCCTTAATTACCTGAACCCTAGATAAATCCACATCTCCTATCTTGTATTTAAAATCACTGGTGGTCTTATTACGTGAAAAAATAATATATGAGCATTTCGAAGCATTCAATCTAAGATTATTTTCCTGGCACCAATGTACTAAAGAATCCAAGTCTCTCTGCAAACCCTCACAATCAGATTCTGACCTAATGCATTTAAATATCTTTAAGTCGTCTGCAAATATCCGATATTCAGATTTAAAGTTCCTACCAATATCATTTACCAACAACAGAAAAAGCTTAGGACCCAAATGGGAACCCTGCGTAACCCCTGACACGGCTTCAAATCCATTAGAAACACATCCTGCTGATCTTACTTGCAATGTTCTTCCTTGCAAATACGAAGTAAACCAAGCTAATAAAGAACCAGTGATACCAAAGTTTCTCAGCTTTGTAATTAAGACATTATGATCTAGTAGGTCAAAGGCCTTACTGAAATCGGTGTATATAGAGTGCACCTCGTAACCCTCATCCATTGCTGTACCTATACTATCGATATACAAAAAGAGGTTAGTGAGAGTAGAACGTCCGCCTACAAATCCATGTTGGTTGTCCGTAATAATGTTCCTAAAACAATTATCCAAACTTGACAAAACCATTTTTTCAAATACTTTAGATAAGGCTGACTGAATACAAACTGGCCGATAATTTTTGATATCACTATGATCTCCTGCCTTGAAAATAGGACACACAAAGGAATGTTTCCATCTGTTCGGGAAAATTCCCGTCTGGAGAGATTTATTAAGAACATATACTAATGGTTCACACAAGGACACTGCACTTTCTCTTAGGAACAAATTCGGTATCAAATCAGGGCCAGCCCCTTTATTGACATTTAATGACAACAACACATTCAGTAAATTGTCAAAAGTGACTTCGAGGTTACTAATTTCCACCTCCAGCTGTTGTGAGAAAATTTCATTACTCTCCAGGTTATCCAGAGATTTACCATTAAAAGTGCTGTATACAGTACCAAAATGTTTCGCAAACAACTCTGTTATTTTTTGTTTGTCATTCTCACTTTCCTCACCTAGAAACATAGAGCCAGGGAGAGCACCATGTCCGTTGGTTTTATTTTTGATGAACTTCCAAAATTCACCAGAGTTCTCATTTATTCTCACTTCCATCTTTGAAACGTAAGCATTGTAAGACTGCTCAGTGAGTGATGAGCATTCATCTCTCAAATTTTTAAATTCAATATAGTGGTGATACTTATTTGTAGTTGTATATTTTTTATGCGCAATCTTTTTGGCAATGATTTTACTCTTAAGTTCAGATGAGAACCAAACAGGAAAATTCGATCCTTTTCAGATATCTTTGGTACAAAAAGTTCAATTGCGTTCCAAATAATATAATAAAAAGCATCTAAAATGTCATTTACATCCTCTAAACAGTATAACTCAATCCAATTGATCTGAAGCAAATAATTATTCAAGGCACCATAATCCGCCTTGTGAAAGTTATAATAAATATTAGTTTCCAAACTGATATATTGATTATCAAATAATATTAATGCTTCAAGTGAGGGATGATACCTGTCATACGTCATTAAAGCTTCCGCTTTTTTTAGATTTAAATAAGTATCAGAGAAACACAGATCAAGAATTGAGTCATACTGGTTTTTAAAATAATTATATTGACCTAATCCTAAAAAATTGAACTCGTCACAAAACAAAATTTCAGTCTCATTACTTATATTTTTAGCAGTCGTCTCACCGTCCCATATCAGATTTGGTAGATTATAATCCCCAAATAATACTAGTTTAGAATCTTTATACTTATTCATAATTAGTTTTACAGTATCAATGTGATTGGAATAAACATTCAATCTAGATCTGGGCGGAATGTAGACACAGCCAAAAACATATTTAATGCAATTAATAGTAATTCCAGCAAAAACCTGTTATACATTTGAACTGGCAATTTCCACTAGACAAGAACTGATATCACTTCTAACTGCTATGATTTCTCTGATAGCATCAGAGCACACTCTGATAGCACCTCCTCTTGATTTCTCGCTGGAAATATGATCACGGTCCCGACGGTACACGGTATATAAATCACAGAAAACTTCATTACTTTTAATTTCAGGACCAAGCCAACTCTCTGTTAGGAAAATAACGTCATATGTAGCTGAACAGGATGTCAAATATATGTCCTTTAGCTTCGTACGCAGACCACGCACATTTTGGTAGTAAAGTGATAGACTATTCATACTTATGTTCGCATTTGGTAGTTTTTTGGATTCTGGTGGTTTTGTTCTTTTACCTTTGAAATAAACGGGTTACCATTCTTGTATCGTATTGCCAAGTTTGATTCACCATTTCTTCTACGCCTATCAAGTTCTTCATATAATTTCTTGAGATGATTTCGTTGCATTTGAGTAAGATCTGATTTAATCAATATGCTCGATGGCTTCAACTTATGTTTGTTTTTAAGACATGCAATCACTGTGGTATTATTTTGAAAAATGACCTTAAGTGGTCTTGGCCTGTCACTAGTGCTATTACCACGTCCTACCCTCAAAACCTTAAACTCAGTTGCTCCAACCTCCAGTTTCGTTAGTACTTCTCGAGTATTTGCCTTGTCATGATCTATTCTCTCATTAGTAACCTTAGATTGGCTCTCATCAACATTATAGATTAGTATATTTTTAGATCGACTACTTCTATCTTCTAATTCCAGGAACAGATCTTGCTCATCTTTGATAATAGATACACTTTGATTTCTTATCTCCTCACTTACATTTCCACACATGGTTTCAATTTTTTCTTGTAACCCTTCAAGTTTCTTTTCTAAAGTTTCAACTTTCGCCTCATTAGATTTTACAGACGCTTTATTTGTATCTATTGTTGCCTGCACTTCAGTCCTCTGATTTAACAATAGGTTAATTATGTGAACAATAACTACTAGTACATCTTTATTGGTAGTGGTACTTTTCTTTAATAAATTATTTATTTCATCCTTGATTGCAGTTTCACTCTCTACAGCATCCACAGTATTGCACAGTAGACTTGAAAAATCAGCATTGGGCACCTGTTTTCCATTGTCAGCACTTTCTTTTGATACCGAATTTTTCCGGCTATTTGAAACAGAATTCAAAGATAATCTCTTCACCACCGTCTCTTTGCATACTTTACATTCCCAGTTATGCGATTTAGTTTTGCGAAAGTCAGCACAGATTTTTTCATATTCACTTTTAGTCAAATCCGTGCATCCCTTATGGACCCATGAGCAACAAGTGATACACTCAATGGAAATTTGCTTTGGTTTAACCTCCCGGTCACAATAAAAACAAATGCACACACTTGCCATCTTCCAAATATAATGTCTTATTATCTTAATAATCAGTCACCTCAACTCCTGGCCTAATTCTAATTATCTTCAAATAAATTGGTAATGACACAAAAAAATCAGATCAGTTTTTAGTCAGTTGTTCAGTCTTCCTTAATTACTATCAATTTAATACTTGCTTAATATTTACAATATTGATGTCAAATCTTATTGTGTTATAACACATCTTAGGCATATAGTATGTGTGTGTGAAAAGACGGCTTGGATGTAGGTCTGTTAGCCACAGATTTTTATTTTATTTTTACCTTAATTTAATAGTTTTGTTATATTTATACCTATTTCATTTAAATGACTATTTGTTTTTTTTTCAAGTAATTTATGAGTAATTTAATTAAAGTCCTTTTACCCTGACGGCCGATATGCAATTAAGAGATGATCAGTAGGTCTCAAACAGTGGGGCGTTAATATTTAATTCTGATCGCTTGAAAAGTAAAATATTTAATTTGCTATATTTTATGTTCAGTAAGAATATTGGATTTTACTCTATCAAAGGCAAATAAAATGAATATAATATGTATATACAGGGCGTGTTAAAAGAAGTGGGACGGAATATTTCGAATACTCGAAATTATTTGTCAACATCAAATGTTCATTAAGATCTCTATTTTGCGTAGAATGAAAATTATACGAATGGTTTTGCATGCAGTAAAATTGGAAAATACTTGACAAGTTGCTGGTATGTCCAAATTTGAATAAAATACATCCAGGACTTTACTTTCTACAGACACTGTATTAAATATAACCTTGAAACAAACTGGCACTAAATCACTTCCGAGTTTTCAACAAAACAAAAGGTTGAAACAAGTGTAGTGATTGCAAAAACGGTTCGCATGTTTTAAATAAGATTTTTGCTGATTACGTATTTTGCTAAAATATTAAATCTAGAGTGCTATGTATTAAGAGTATAAGTCAAAAATGAAAATTTTTTATTAGGACTTTTCAAAGTCTTTTTTACCACTGATGAAATAACTATTACAACTAAATATCAAAATGGTGACGAAATATGATTAATAAATTAGTAATTAACTATTTTACTTTCTACTTTTGTAATACCTTATTAATGATATAATTCAAAATATAGAAGAATCCTGAAAAATCTATTTTATGACTTATACTCTTAGTACATAGCACGTTAGAAATAACACCAATGCAATTCACAACCGTCATTTAAATTTAAATTTGATCGACTTTGTCAATAACAGTGTCGTTAATAGATATTTTTAAATACCATGAATCATTTTCCAAGGATTGGGTGGATTTAAGAAATACATATTTACTAAACAATTTTTTTATGTGTATAAAGGAGATTATAATAATTATGACACATGATACTCCTTAAGGCGGAGATACATATGCGCTCTGCTCGGTGTGCGAGCCGCTCGCGCGCAGCGTATTCGTCAGATTAGTACGTGTTTTCAAGTGACGCACAAACGGCACGCACACGGCGCACCACGATCTAAATTCTGTCGGTTTTTCAACAAACGCTTTGATGGTTCGCAATACGTATTTGGACGGGTTTGCGAGTGGTTTGTTGGTTTTGGCGCGCATGAGTTGAATATTTGTTAGTAATGGAATGGTCGGAACTATCGGAAGGAAATTGATGTTTACCGTGGAAAAGCATTATTGTGGGATCCTCAATAAAGAACCATTTAATTTAAAGAAACAACTTAAATCCGATCTGAACGGAAATAGAAGCTGAAATAAAAAAATGTACATGCGGACCTTTTTAAAAAATGTTAGTTCATTGTTGTACTAAAAATAATAAGATTTACTATTTTATTTGGGCATAAGCCACAATTCGAGTTTGAAATCAAGTTTACTTGACCTTTCGACTTTCACTTCGGAAATAGTTATCAATATCAAAAAAACATTCATAAGCAGATACATATTATGTGTCACCGGAAAGCGAAATAAGTAACGCACGACTTGGAAGACCCAATAGTTTTCTAACTTCGCTTCTGGTGAAGCAACGGAGTTGGAACAAGCAGATATATTATAATTGGGTCACCGGAAAGCCAAAAAGGTAACGCACAACTGGAAGACCCAATAGTTTTCTAACTTCGCTTCTGGTGAAGCAACGGAGTTGGAACAAGCAGATATATTATAATTGGGTCACCGGAAAACGAAAGAGGTAACGCACAACTTGGAAGACCCAATAGTTTTCTAACTTCGCTTCTGGTGAAGCAACGGAGTTGGAACAAGCAGATATATTATAATTGGGTCACCGGAAAGCCAAAAAGGTAACGCACAACTTGGAAGACCCAGTAGTTTTCTAACTTCGCTTCTGGTGAAGCAACGGAGTTGGAACAAGCAGATATATTATAATTGGGTCACCGGAAAGCCAAAAAGGTAACGCATAACTTGGAAGACCCAATAGTTTTCTAACTTCACATCTGGTGAAGCAACGGAGTTGTAACAAGCAGATATATTATAATTATGTCACCGGAAAACGAAAAAGATAACGCACAACTTGGAAGAGCCTATAGTTTCCTAACTTCGCTTCTGATGAAGCAACTGAGTTGGAACAAGCAGATATATTATAATTGGGTCACCGGAAAGCCAAAAAGGTAACGCACAACTTGGAAGACCCAATAGTTTTCTAACTTCGCTCCTGGTGAAGCAACGGAGTTGGAACAAGCAGATATATTATAATTGGGTCACCGGAAAGCCAAAAAGGTAACGCACAACTTGGAAGACCCAATAGTTTTCTAACTTCGCTTCTGGTGAAGCAACGTAGTTGGAACAAGCATATATATTATAATTGGGTCACCGGAAAACGAAAAAGGTAACGCACAACTTGGAAGAGCCTATAGTTTCCTAACTTCGCTTCTGGTGAAGCAACGGAGTTGGAACAAGTAGATATGTTATAATTGTGTCGTCGGAAAGCGAAAAAGGTAACGCACATCTTGGAAGAGCCTATAGTTTCCTAACTTCGCTTCTGATGAAGCAAATGAGTTGGAACAAGCAGATATATTATAATTGGGTCACCGGAAAGCGAAAAAGTTAACACAGGGCTTGGAAGAATCTATAGTTCTCTAATTTCGTTTCTAGTGAAGCTACGCAGTTGAAACAAGCAGATACATTACAATTGTGTCACCGGAAAACGAAAAAGGTATCGCATGACTTGGAAGTACCTATAGTTCTCTATTTTTGTTTCTGGTTGTAGGAACAAGCAGATATATTATGGTAGGGGAGCAAAGTATGCTAAATGTGCAGTCACTCGAGCGCTTTGGGGATGGTCTTTGTTTGAATTTCGAACGAGACAGTCGATATTACCAGTTTGCTTATCTATAGTTAAATATAAATACAAAAATAAAAATCCAGTTTTTGTGGTGAAACAAATTAAACGATTGTTAATGGGATCCAAAAAGCGAAAATGGATTCCGCTTCGACGGCGATAAATCGGAATATTCTGCAATCTAACGAACCTATGCAATGCGACGCAATGGGTACTAGTCAGCAGCCAGTGGCGTACGCTCCAAAATACCAAATGTGCACTGATCAACAATTACAAGGTAATATGCAAATTTCTCAACCATTAAACACATCTTACTCTCAACCCTTAAAGCAACCCCAATATACTAACCCACCTTCCACCTCATTAAATCAAACCGAATGGAAAACAGTCGAAAACTCCAACAAAAGACATCGAACTAGTCCAGACAAAAGAATTGTAAAGCAAACAAAAATAAACGATTACTGGCTGAACTCGCCGACTACCACTTCTAACAGATTCGAGGCACTAAATAGCGAGTCAAAAGATGATGAAATAAATGACCATGAAAGCACAAGTGAAAAAGAGAAAATAACCAAACCGCCTCCAATATTTATTAAGGGGGTTAAACACATACCCCCACTTATCGAATTACTAAACCAAATTGCTGAAAATAATTACGAATTAAAAGTTCTTAGCTCCGATCAAGTTAAACTTCAGCCAAAATCTGCTGACTACTATAGTACAATAACAACAGCCCTATCGGAAAAAAAGACAGAGTTTCATACTTATCAAATAAAAAACGAGCGCAGTTCAGGGTTGTTCTTAAGAACATGCATTACTCGATGGACAAAAATCTTATAAAAAAGGAAATAGAAGAGAAAGGCCACACTGTTAGAAACATTTGGAACATCAAACACCCTAAAACTAACGATCAGCTATCACTATTTTTCGTCGACTTGGAACCTTCTGATAATAATAGAAATATATATGACATTGAGTTCCTATTAAACCATAAGATTAAAATTGAACCACCGTACCAGAAAAGAGAGATACCACAATGTTCTAGATGTCAACGATACGGACATACCAAATCATACTGCCACCTTAGACCACGATGTGTAAAGTGCACAGGGGATCATGCAACAGAGCAATGCACTATTAAAGAAAGAAGTGCCAACGTCAAGTGTGTACTCTGCGAGGGAGACCACCCAGCAAACTACAAAGGTTGCAGGGTATACAAGGAGCTACAAACGAAAAAATTCCCAACGATTAGACCCAGGCCTAGCATGCCAATTAATCATGCACAACATGTCCAAGCAGGAGTTACCTACGCCCAAATCGTTAATAACTCACAACAAATTACGAATAGTAATACAAACCAAACAGAAGTAATTACTACCAATACTCCCGCCTCAAATGACATGGCTGAACTAAAGAATATGTTAAAAGTCCTGATGGAACAAATGGGTACACTGTTAAACCTTCTCACCACCGTCGTCACTAAATTAACAAAATGATCAAATTCTTGAAAATAGCTATTTGGAATGCCAACGGGCTAACAAATCATGCTCAAGAAGTTAAAGCTTTTATACTAATACACAACATCGACATAATGTTAATATCTGAAACACACTTTACAAATAGAAGCTATCTGAGAATTCCCAACTATGCAATATATAACACCAAACATCCAGATGGCACTGCACATGGAGGAACTGCAATCATAATTAAGTCATCTATAAAACACCACGAGTTAAATAAGTTTAAAAGAGACTATATACAAGCAACAAGTATTAGCATAGAAGACTGGAACGGTCCTTTAACAGTAACTGCAATATATAGTCCACCACGACATACTATAGCCAAAAATCAATACCAAGAATTCTTCAACACACTTGGAAACAGGTTTCTAGCAGGCGGCGATTATAACGCAAAACACACTCACTGGGGATCCAGGCTAATAACTCCGAAAGGTAGGCAATTATACATGGCAATGGAAACCAACAACCTTAAATACATATCTACTGGCGAACCCACATACTGGCCCACAGACACAAACAAAATTCCAGATTTGGTTGATTTCTGTGTGACTAAAGGAATACCACTTGAATCCCAGACAGCACAATCTTGTTTCGATCTTTCATCCGACCACTCTCCTGTCTTGGTCATGATATCTACGAATATCCTCGAAACACAACCTCCACCATATCTAAGTAGTAAATATACCAATTGGATTAAATTCCGGGCTATCCTTGATGAGAGACTGGACCTAAACATCCAACTAAAATCGGATGGCGAAATTGACGAAGCAGTAAATCAATTAAGTAGGACAATTCAGGAAGCTGGCTGGCAGTCAACACCTAAACAACCAAGAACAATCATACACAAAGATTTACCCAACGAAATAAAAGAAAAAATCGCAGAAAAAAGAAGACTAAGGAAAGTATGGCAAAGAACCCGTGCACCCCAGGATAAAAATAGATTAAACCAAGCTACAGCGCGACTAAAAACTTTGTTAAACAACAATAAAAACAACGACATAAAACGATATCTACAAAATCTATCTGCTACGGAAACCTCCGAATACTCGCTATGGAAGGCAACACGAAAGATTAACAGACCACAACTCTCTAATCCGCCTATCCGGGCCAGTAACGGACGATGGGCTAAAAGTAACAACGAAAAAGCTACAGTCTTTGCCAAATACCTGGAGGAAGTGTTCCAACCACATGCCCAAAACAACAACTCTGATGCAGAAGATAATATTCAATTGTATTTAGAATATCCATACCAACTAGAAGCACCGTTGGAGAAATTCACAGCCAAACAAGTTTTCAACAAAATCCAAACAGATATGAATCCGAAAAAGTCCCCAGGGTTCGACTTAATCACTGCAAGAATTTTAAAAGAACTTCCCAAGAAAGGCGTGCAATATTTGACACAGATTTTTAACGCAATTTTAAGAACTGGTTACTATCCCCTTTTGTGGAAAGTGGCACAAATCATCTTAATACCCAAACCAGGCAAGCCTGTAGAAGAAGTTAAGTCCTATAGACCTATCAGTCTACTTTCAGTGATGTCAAAGGTTTTTGAAAAACTCTTACTAGACAGATTACAGGCAATCCTCGTGGAAAAGCAGCTAATACCCAACCACCAGTTTGGATTTAGACAACAACATGCTACCACCGAGCAAATTCATCGAGTCTGCAATTCCATAAACAAAGCCTTAGAAGAGAAGCAATACTGCTCTGCAGCCTTTTTGGATGTCTCGCAGGCTTTTGATAAAGTCTGGCACACTGGCTTGCTATACAAAATAAGAAAAGTCCTTCCTCTCAACTACTTTCTAATCCTCAAATCCTATCTCTCCGACCGCCATTTCCTTGTAAAAGTTAAAGATCAGTGCACTAACTTATATCCAATCAACGCTGGAGTACCTCAGGGTAGTGTCCTTGGACCAGTTCTCTACCTACTCTACACAGCAGATCTTCCTACAAGCCAAAACATCATCACAGCCACATATGCAGATGACACAGCAATCATTGCAGCTCACTCAAACCCGTACATCGCCTCGCAACTGCTCCAGACAAATCTCGACAGTATAAATATCTGGTTACAAACATGGCGAATTAAAGTAAACGAAAGCAAGTCAGTACATATAACGTTCACTAATCGAAAAGATACGTGCCCAACCGTCTCAATAAATAATCAAGTACTACAACAAAAGGATGACGTGAAATACCTAGGTATGCACTTGGACCGCAGATTAACGTGGAAGAAACACATATTCACGAAAAGAAAACAGTTGGGTCTGAAACTCAATAAAATGTACTGGCTGATAGGAAAAAGGTCACAACTGAGTTTGTACAATAAAATTTTAGTATACAAGGCAGTGATTAAGCCAATATGGAGCTATGGTATCCAACTGTGGGGATCTGCGTCGAGATCCAATATCGACATCCTGGAGAGATTCCAATCGAAAACCTTGCGCATTATCACAAATGCACCGTGGTACATGCCCAATGAACACATCAATCGTGATCTCCAAATGAAGACTGTCAAAGAAGAAATTGCCAGTTACGCTCAAAAATACGACATCCGACTACAAAACCACCCCAACAGGCTAGCGAAGAACCTAATGAGACCCCAGGCAAACAGAAGGCTAAAGCGCCACACTCCAAGCGATCTACGAACAAGATTTTAAATTTTAAATTTTCAAAAATATTTTATTTATTATAGAGTTTTATTTATAGGGTTTTATTTATTAGTCACAAATAATTTTGTTAAGTACTAAAATTATGATTTTATAGGTTATTGTCACTGGACAGTCTCCTGCAAGTCTCTTTTAATTGTTAAACAATTTACTTATTGTAATCATTATTACAGATTGTAAATAAATGGGATGTTAAAAAAAAAAAAAAAAAATCTTATTGTGTTATAACACATCTTAGGCATATAGTATGTGTGTGTGAAAAGACGGCTTGGATGTAGGTCTGTTAGCCACAGATTTTTATTTTATTTTTACCTTAATTTAATAGTTTTGTTATATTTATACCTATTTCATTTAAATGACTATTTGTTTTTTTTCAAGTAATTTATGAGTAATTTAATTAAAGTCCTTTTACCCTGACGGCCGATATGCAATTAAGAGATGATCAGTGGGTCTCAAACAGTGGGGCGTTAATATTTAATTCTGATCGCTTGAAAAGTAAAATATTTAATTTGCTATATTTTATGTTCAGTAAGAATATTGGATTTTACTCTATCAAAGGCAAATAAAATGAATATAATATGTATATACAGGGCGTGTTAAAAGAAGTGGGACGGAATATTTCGAATACTCGAAATTATTTGTCAACATCAAATGTTCATTAAGATCTCTATTTTGCGTAGAATGAAAATTATACGAATGGTTTTGCATGCAGTAAAATTGGAAAATACTTGACAAGTTGCTGGTATGTCCAAATTTGAATAAAATACATCCAGGACTTTACTTTCTACAGACACTGTATTAAATATAACCTTGAAACAAACTGGCACTAAATCACTTCCGAGTTTTCAACAAAACAAAAGGTTGAAACAAGTGTAGTGATTGCAAAAACGGTTCGCATGTTTTAAATAAGATTTTTGCTGATTACGTATTTTGCTAAAATATTAAATCTAGAGTGCTATGTATTAAGAGTATAAGTCAAAAATGAAAATTTTTTATTAGGACTTTTCAAAGTCTTTTTTACCACTGATGAAATAACTATTACAACTAAATATCAAAATGGTGACGAAATATGATTAATAAATTAGTAATTAACTATTTTACTTTCTACTTTTTTAATACCTTATTAATGATATAATTCAAAATATAGAAGAATCCTGAAAAATCTATTTTATGACTTATACTCTTAGTACATAGCACGTTAGAAATAACACCAATGCAATTCACAACCGTCATTTAAATTTAAATTTGATCGACTTTGTCGATAACAGTGTCGTTAATAGATATTTTTAAATACCATGAATCATTTTCCAAGGATTGGGTGGATTTAAGAAATACATATTTACTAAACAATTTTTTTATGTGTATAAAGGAGATTATAATAATTATGACACATGATACTCCTTAAGGCGGAGATACATATGCGCTCTGCTCGGTGTGCGAGCCGCTCGCGCGCAGCGTATTCGTCAGATTAGTACGTGTTTTCAAGTGACGCACAAACGGCACGCACACGGCGCACCACGATCTAAATTCTGTCGGTTTTTCAACAAACGCTTTAATGGTTCGCAATATGTATTTGGACGGGTTTGCGAGTGGTTTGTTGGTTTTGGCGCGCATGAGTTGAATATTTGTTAGTAATGGAATGGTCGGAACTATCGGAAGGAAATTGATGTTTACCGTGGAAAATCATTATTGTGGGATCCTCAATAAAGAACCATTTAATTTAAAGAAACAACTTAAATCCGATCTGAACGGAAATAGAAGCTGAAATAAAAAAATGTACATGCGGACCTTTTTAAAAAATGTTAGTTCATTGTTGTACTAAAAATAATAAGATTTACTATTTTATTTGGGCATAAGCCACAATTCGAGTTTGAAATCAAGTTTACTTGACCTTTCGACTTTCACTTCGGAAATAGTTATCAATATCAAAAAAACATTCATAAGCAGATACATATTATGTGTCACCGGAAAGCGAAATAAGTAACGCACGACTTGGAAGACCCAATAGTTTTCTAACTTCGCTTCTGGTGAAGCAACGGAGTTGGAACAAGCAGATATATTATAATTGGGTCACCGGAAAGCCAAAAAGGTAACGCACAACTGGAAGACCCAATAGTTTTCTAACTTCGCTTCTGGTGAAGCAACGGAGTTGGAACAAGCAGATATATTATAATTGGGTCACCGGAAAACGAAAGAGGTAACGCACAACTTGGAAGACCCAATAGTTTTCTAACTTCGCTTCTGGTGAAGCAACGGAGTTGGAACAAGCAGATATATTATAATTGGGTCACCGGAAAGCCAAAAAGGTAACGCACAACTTGGAAGACCCAGTAGTTTTCTAACTTCGCTTCTGGTGAAGCAACGGAGTTGGAACAAGCAGATATATTATAATTGGGTCACCGGAAAGCCAAAAAGGTAACGCATAACTTGGAAGACCCAATAGTTTTCTAACTTCGCATCTGGTGAAGCAACGGAGTTGTAACAAGCAGATATATTATAATTATGTCACCGGAAAACGAAAAAGATAACGCACAACTTGGAAGAGCCTATAGTTTCCTAACTTCGCTTCTGATGAAGCAACTGAGTTGGAACAAGCAGATATATTATAATTGGGTCACCGGAAAGCCAAAAAGGTAACGCACAACTTGGAAGACCCAATAGTTTTCTAACTTCGCTCCTGGTGAAGCAACGGAGTTGGAACAAGCAGATATATTATAATTGGGTCACCGGAAAGCCAAAAAGGTAACGCACAACTTGGAAGACCCAATAGTTTTCTAACTTCGCTCCTGGTGAAGCAACGGAGTTGGAACAAGCAGATATATTATAATTGGGTCACCGGAAAGCCAAAAAGGTAACGCACAACTTGGAAGACCCAATAGTTTTCTAACTTCGCTTCTGGTGAAGCAACGTAGTTGGAACAAGCATATATATTATAATTGGGTCACCGGAAAACGAAAAAGGTAACGCACAACTTGGAAGAGCCTATAGTTTCCTAACTTCGCTTCTGGTGAAGCAACGGAGTTGGAACAAGTAGATATGTTATAATTGTGTCGTCGGAAAGCGAAAAAGGTAACGCACATCTTGGAAGAGCCTATAGTTTCCTAACTTCGCTTCTGATGAAGCAAATGAGTTGGAACAAGCAGATATATTATAATTGGGTCACCGGAAAGCGAAAAAGTTAACACAGGGCTTGGAAGAACCTATAGTTCTCTAATTTCGTTTCTAGTGAAGCTACGCAGTTGAAACAAGCAGATACATTACAATTGTGTCACCGGAAAACGAAAAAGGTATCGCATGACTTGGAAGTACCTATAGTTCTCTATTTTTGTTTCTGGTTGTAGGAACAAGCAGATATATTATGGTAGGGGAGCAAAGTATGCTAAATGTGCAGTCACTCGAGCGCTTTGGGGACCTATTGGGTTGTGATTATTAGGTCCTAAAACCGAAAAAGTTAAGTAAAATTTTCCATTTTAGTGGGGACTTCCCATTTTTTAATTTAATTTTCCATTTCCAACAATCTTTTTTCCGATTATAGCGCCATCTATCCATAATTCAAAAAATGTTTCGAATAAAAGTTGTTTATTTTTATACAAACAATCCAAATCTGCAATAAGAAACGGGGTCTACCATTTAAGATTTTAAAGTAACCCCCCACCTCACCTCCGTGGGGGGTCGTGTTTGGAACCATTCGATAGATTTTTCAAAAACATTGATAAAGTGTATTTTGCAGTTTTTCGATATGGTGTTTATTTTGCGAAAGATCGCGGGATTTGTATTTAAAATTTTGACCCCCCACCCCTCTCCGTGGGGGGGTCAAGTTTGGTATTTTTTGATAAATTTTTGAAAAATATTGAACACGTAGTTTTTAGTTTTTCAATCTGACGTTCATTTCGCGAAATATTCGCTTTTTTTTTGTGAAACTTTTTGACTCACCCATATCCGTCAAATCGTCATATTTTTGAAATATAGACTCTTTTGCATGTACTTAACTTACCTTACCTTAATCTGACAATTTCGAATATTTTAACGATAGATTTTTTTTCGGGCCCCCCTGAACGAACTCCCCTGTGTTAAGAGCCAATATATGGTGGAGGTACATCTGCAGGGTACCACGTTTCTCCCCATATGATAATCTGACGCGCTCGAGTAACTACAAAAAACCCCGCTTGGGCTCCCCTACCATTATATTTGTGTTGCCAGGAAGCGAAAAAGGTAGTTCCCGAAATGTTCCCAAACTGTGGCTTATTCCACATAAAATAGTAAATTGCATAAGATGACACAAGAAAATAGTTTCAGAACAATACCAAAATAAGATGTAGTAGAAGTACAGGACAGAGACATGATTATCTACAATTACTAAACGTTCGTAAGTTTCCTCTGGATCGTCAAAATGAAAAATTTTAACGAACAATAACCGCGCCACGAACGCGCGGCGCACACACGGCGCGGAGTTCGCGGCGCGGATATGTATTTCCGCCTTTATATTTTTTAAATAATATGGTTTTGTAAAGGTATTCGCGGTGTGCAAGTACTTGGAAGGGAAACGAGAAACGACCGTGCGCGAGTCGCGGAGAAATATTGCAACTATCTTAAATAATTCATATTGTCAATTGAAATTGTCAAATTGACGTATATTTCATACCTTCTGTCATTGAAGCAGAAAAATTATATATTGCTCCACAATACTGATATGATATGCAATTATTATATAAAGGTAAATTTAATTAATTGTATTTTGCTTGCAGTACTGCATTTTAATAACTAATTTTATTTACTACATACAATTGCTTATGTTTGCATAACATAACCTGCATCTTATTTTTTCTTATTATTTTTTTGGACTAAGGCCTTGACAATTATCCAGCAACCAGGACTAATATAATTGGCCAATATAATTAAAAGTGCGAATAAAAGTACACAAGAGCGTAGAAATAGAGGTCGCTTTGCCGAACTTGCACGGTCCCAATAACTGATTATTGGCTAAACCTACATTATACGATACGACACAAGAATTTAAAAAAAATTAACATGTAAATTCACTGTTTAAATAAGATACAGTACAGTAAAACCTCGATATAACGGACTAATTGGGGGGACGGGATGTCCGTTAAAGCCGAAAGTCCGCTGTATAAAAATAGGTTTAAAATCAATCAATTTTTTTTTAAATTTTGTAGGCAAGTACTGCATTTAGATACAGTGTACAAATCTGTAACTTAATAAAGGAATAAAGTTTTTTTCGCTAATTTTTTACTTCATCTAAAAAATTTCTGCAAAATACTCATTTGGTTGACAAAATTATTCACTGATTCATGGGTTGAATAAGCGATGTATTTTTGCCATCTTCTGAATTTAGAATATTTTAAGATGGATTAGCAGGAGCTTTGTCTAAAATCAATAAACATTTCAACTCTTTAGGAGGTATTACCAGTTTCTTCTCTTGAAATTGTCTCACTGCAGGTACAAATCCTTTAAAAACCAATTTTTTAAAATATCTCTGGTGAACCATGCCCTATTAGAGCTATAATATGAAAGGGGCAGATGATGCCTTTTGATGATTATATCTTTGGCAATACCACATTATAAAGAGGGACAGTAGAACCACTCTCCGAAAAATTGGAAGTAAAATCTGTAGTCGCGCATGGTGACCGCGCAATGTTCTTAGTCGCTTTTGCCCCACTCTCGCATTGCTAGTCGCATAGAAACGTACGGATTTTAACAGGGAAAACCCGCATCCACCACTGGTGAATAACCAATTGCCTATTGCCGGTATTCTTGGGATCAAAGCGCCGACAGAGGAGTGGTTTTACTGTGGAAACTCTATATTCTGTGGCAATACTAGGTTTACGAGATTTACCAACAATTATTATAGTAGTCAATCCATGCGATCCATCGGCGTTAGCACAACGCAGTGCCGAGATCTTGTTCTTGTTGTTTTTCCTTCTAGAATTCGATTTTTCATATTTTTTGCATTAATTTTTTTTTTACATTTGATGTGCTTTTTGTCCGTTATATCCGAAGTCCGTTAAATAGAGGTCCGTTCTATCGAGGTTTTACTGTACGCTGGAATACGTGTTTCCCCCTCCTTAATAACCTATTTATTTCTAGCACATAAGCAACACACTCGGACAGGTTGATTTTTAAAATAATCAAAGTATATTATAACATCAATGTTTCGAACTTTACGCGATCCCTCTTCGGGTGACAGGCAAAACTTTGATTTTATTCTAAATGGGAAAGTACATCATGTGATAGCTTATTTAAAAGTGTTTGAAATATTAATTACAAAAATGTATAATACTTTAATCCTTTTTAAGAGCGTAGGCGCAAAATTTCGATCGAATTGTATTTAAACGCATTCATTTTTTTTTTCGAATCCTGAGAAAACTAATAAGTATTTTTGAAAAATTTAAACGCAGAATAAAAGATTACATTATTACCGAGGGCTGAAAGTCCCTTAGAATAAACAAAAATTTCTTTTGAATTATATATTTGAAATAAAAAATCCGACTAAATTTTCTTTTTTTTTCACCCCTGTGACTTATTAATAATCATTATAGAAGTTCTCAGGGATTTTTGACCCTCGATAATATTGTAATATTTCATTCTGCGTTTAAATTTTTCAAAAATACTTATTAGTTTTCTCAGGATTCGAAAAAAAATTTCATTTCACAAACATTTCACAATATTTCGACCGACATTTTGCGCCTACGGTCTCAAAAAGGATTGAAGTATTATACATTTTCGTAATCAGTCTTTCAAAAGCTTTTAAATGAGGTGTCACATGATGTACTTTCTCATTTAAAAAAATCAAAGTTATCACTGTCACCTTAAGAGGGACCGCGTAAAGTTCGAAACATTGATGCTATAATATACTACGATTATTTTAAAAATCGACCTGTTCGAGCGTTTTGCTTATGTGCTAAAAATTAATAAGTTATTAAGGGGGGTAACACTTATTCCAGCGCACTATATATTGCGTACTATTGCAATAAAATATTAAAACGAATAAACGAAAACTTGTTGAGTAGTGCTGATTGGCACAACAGACCAGTAAAATGTTATTCATACAGATAGTGTAAAATATATCACCGCTTATCTAGTCCGCTAGTAATAAAGTTATCAGTATTTAATTGCAAAGCGGTCTCCTTAGATGGAAAATACTTTATATCCATTGCATGACAACTTAACTTAGTAGATATTCTATACTAATTGGAAAATACACTTGTGTTTGTCGTAAATTGTAATATAATTGGTCTACATATCTCTCGTTAATTTTGCATTCAAAAAAATATGATTCAAATCTTTAATCGAAACATTTTCACAAAAGCAAACTGATGAATTAACTATTCCTTATTATCCTCTTCTCTTTGTTTTTTATGTAAATGATTTAGCTTTAAACATTACAGATAACAATCAGAATACTCTTATTGTGGAATTTGCAGATGATACTAACATTTTAACTATAGGGTCATCCTTGAATAATTTATTGAATATCGCTAATAATAGATTAGATAAAGCACATAGATGGCTCAATATGAATAAACTCATACTGAACAAAGAAAAAACAAATTATATCTGTTTCGTCACTAAAACAAATAATAGTACCTTACCAGAAACTGTCTCAATTCAATCGCAAATGGTTACTCTAAACCAAAGCACAAAATTTCTGGGGGTACATATTGACCAAAATTTAGATTTTGGAGTGCATATAGATGAGATCTGTAACAGGTTGGCATCTATCTGCTACTCTTTCAGAATAACAGCAAATTATTTGGACGAAAAATGTAAACGAGTTGTATATTTTTCAAACTTTCATTCTGTACATTCTGTAATGCGATTTGGAAAAATTTTCTGGGGGGGGGAGTAGTAGCGCTGAACAGGTTTTTGTATTACAAAAAAGAGCAATCAGAACTCTACTTAACTTGAAATACAGAGATTCGTGTAGAGGTAATTTCAAAAAGCTCAACATACTAACAATGGCTGGAACATACATATATGAATGCTTACTTTTCATTTTTAAAAATAAGACATAAATTCTTGAAGCACATAACAAACCATAATACTAATACACGAAACAATCTCATAAACTATAATATACCAATACATAGACTAACAGCATCTGAAAAAACCACAGAATATGCCTGTATTAAATTCTTTAATAAACTGCCTTACAGCATCAAAATAGAAACTGACATAAATAAATATAGAAAGTCTGTTTAACAGTTGCTCATATACCTTGAACCGTACAAAGTGGGAGAGTACCTTCAAGCTGACCTGCAGGGAGACTGAGGGCTCTTATCTGAATCTAAATGTCACTGTTATTGTTATTATATTTTAATATTACTTTTATGTTAAGTGTAGGTTGTTACAGCAACCATTATAATTTGTAATTGACACCATTCTCTCTATTGACAATTTATATTTGTATGTAACTTGTGAATCCTGAGAATAAAGCTTTTTTCTATTCTATTCTATTCCTAATTTGTGCAGATGTGCCTGTGCCTCATATTTTCCGTGTCGAGTTTTCTGACAATAGTAGAAATATCTCGCTTTGGCAGGTTATACTTAAAAATATACATTAGGTTGCGAAGAAAGTTCTTGATGTAAAGAAAAATATAAATTTTTTGACATGCTTGAAATATTTTTCCATATTTTTGTCGATAAGATCTGAGTTGGGATCTCGCCTTTTTTATTGCATCTTTGGCCAACCAACCCACTTTCTCATTACCCAGTATACCGGCATGTCCTTTTGCCCATATAAATACCACTTCCACTTTAGACAAATTATTTTTTATATTACATAAAATTTTTGATTTATACGAACTAAAATCAGTGTTTTCAATTGTGCAGATCTGGAGTTTGTTATTATCACAGCTTTTTTAATATTATTCTCTTTGATCCATTCTAGATCAAAGCGGTGGAGTGTTGCCATATGCATGGAGGGAGGAGGTGAAAGAAAATAAAACAGGCATTTAAACTAAAACTGAGAATGAAGCTTAAAAAGAATATTAAACAAATACAACCAATATTTTTTCACCAATACTTAATTTTTAATCCCTATAAGTATATTTTAAATCATGAACATAATAAATATTATAATCCTTAATATTTACCTGACGTATCTGTAGCACCAATAATTTTTTCAGGTTCTAGACCTCTGTCAAATCCATGGGTTTTTTTATCATCTTTCCCACGTTTTTCTTCCACTTTTTTCTTATTTTTACTCTTTTCTTTCTCCTTGTTCATTTCATATTCTTTAATGAGGCTGGGGCAGTCCAAATGTCCTTCAGGTTCCCAAGTATTGTCTTTATGATCGTATCTGTAAATTTATAAATAATTTTTTATCATATCATGTAAGACTTAAATCACATTAAATATTTTGCAAACAATTATATTACAATAACTCCTTAATAATAACAGGTTGAATATATATGTGTACAATAAACGCTGTACCTCTATGCATGCTAAAACAGGTGTTCAATTGAGTCACCAACATACGTTTCTATTCTTTGCTAGAAGTGACTCCTATGTTTTGTATGCATGCTTTTAGTTGTATGATTGAATAAAGACCTTAAATTCCATTGTTTACCTGCTCCAAAGAAACATTTAGTTTTAACTGATTATTTTGAAAATACAGATATGGTTAACAGGTAATGGATTGCAGATACTTAGGTGTGGAAATATCTAGCGACAGGCATCTGTGGCAAGAATCAAAACAGCAGGCAATGAAAGCAGCGAGAATATCTGGTTTCCTGAGGGATATAATCTGGCGGAATAAATATATGAGCACCGAAAGCAAAGTCCGCATTTATAAGACATGTGTTAGACCCGTACTGACATACGCAGCTGAGACAAGGGCCGAGACAACAAAGACCAAACAGATAATGAGAACAACAGAGATGAAAACCCTAAGATCCATAAGAGGTATCACACTCAGAGATAGAGTACGAAACGAAGACACATTGAGAGAGCTGGGCGTTCAGGACGTAGTGAGATGGACAAGAGCGCGACGACGCATGTGGAGGGACCACGTAGATCGGATGGACCCTGAACGTATGGCGCATTGGGCGAGGACACAGAAGCCCAACACCAAGCGACCCATAGGAAGACCCAAAAAACGATGGTACGAGAGTTGGAGCTCCGGATCGCAGCAAAGACTGTAACAGAAGAAACAGGACATAGTCCTATTACAAGAAGAAGAAGAAGAAGAAGAAGATATGGTTAATCAATTAACCCCTTAACACTAGAATCACCAACATTTTTGCATACCTAGAAGCACCGGAGCGGTCAAGATGATGGGTATTAGAATTTTCTATCGCCAGTTGTTTTCGTATCGTTTTTTAATTGAAAAGAAACCTATATTGAGTTAATACCTACTAACAAAAGACATTTAGTTAATTTAAATAAATTATTTAATTATTTAAGCACAATTTATGTAGTAACAAATGTTTTTAATTTTGCTTGTACAAGACCTACACACAAATTTTTTAAATAGGTAGGTATATGACTTTCACATGTTTAATTTTAGTTTTAGTTCCCAGTTTTCCACTTCTTCTTCTTCAGGTGCTATCTCTTCTACGGAGGTTGGCAATCATCATAGTTATTTTAATTTTTGAGTCAATAGCTCAGAATAGTTGTTTTAAGCTGCATCCAAACCATTCCCTCAGGTTCCTCAGCCATGAAATTCGTCTTCTTCCGATTCTTCTTCTGCTATCTACCCATCTATGCATTATGAGTCATGGGGTGCCATACTTTGTCGCTCCGCATCACATGTCCGAGATATTGTAGCTTTTGTCACTGCCTACGTTTATTATTTGATTAAGGTGTTGGTGTTGTATCTCTGATTTGTTTCCGTTGATGTTGGCCTGCCCTTAGTCAGATGATCTTGTCGCAATTCTTCTGCTCACTGAAGTAGGAAAGTTTGCTCAGATATTTGACAACCAGTAACTTCCTATACAGAATCGAAGCATTTCTTCCTACCATATCTAAGATATTAAAAAAAGGATGCAACGGCCATCTTCTTGAAGCTGATTTGGTTGAGCACTGTATGGCCATCTGATCTACAACGTCCACTCCGTATTTTGTATGGTTATAGTAGGTAATGGTTTTAGGTTTCTCCTTTTTGTCTATGCCTATTTCAATATTGTTTGAGTATAGAGAATTCAGCACTAGAACATTTTTGATCATTTTTCTGTGGTACACCTGATTTCCCAGGTTAGCTCAAGTCTTCATGTATGAAAATTTTTGATTTGTATAATTCCATCTTTTCGTTTTTTATTGACAGAGGAATATCCTTTCTTGCTCGGTTTATTGTTCCAGTACTGCTGGTAGCCTTCTTTCGTAATACTTTTTATGTGTCGTGACATTTCTTCCCTTATTCATAAACGGGCCCATTCATAAATGGGCCCCACGGCTAATTACATGTTAACCTAGAAGTTGATTGTCTGGTTGTTGTTCTTCTTTCTGTAGGTAAGGAAATCCGTGCAATAAATAGTTGGACTAGACATTAGCTGTAAGCCAGAATTTGATTCCAAACTTATCGGGTTTATATGCCATGTACTGGGTGAAGTGACATCTTGCCTTTGTGGGAAAAAGCTGTTCGTCAATAAATATATTTTAACCAGTTGTAGGTGTAGCAAAATATACAATTCTCTATAAATAAGTTCTAGTAATAAGTAAATAAGTAATAAGGACCGCATTTTTTCTAGGTAGACAAACATTTTCAAAAAGTAATTACACTAATTACCTACCTGCAAACGAGAACTTTTAACCCTTAAATAGATGTAGCAAAGTCCCAAATTTTTAAGTTTCTAGAATAACTATGAATAAGTAGTAATACAGAGGGTCAAAAATAGAAAGCAGTCAAAATGACTGCCCTAGTGCTTCTAGGTACCTATATATTAACACATCTCAAAAAGTAATTACACTAAGGACCTGTAAAAGTCCTAAATTATCAACTTTCTAAAACAACTAGGAATAAGTAATACAAAGGGTCAAAAATAGAAAGCAGTCAAAATCTGGTGCTTCTAGTGTTAATGCACAATTTTTTTGAAAAAGACCGGCCAAAAAAAATCAATTTATTTTTAATGTAAAAGATGATCCTAGTGCCCCGGTGAGTCCAAATAATACTTGCATTTATCCGATTACTGAAATAATCGTCACCAAACTGTCACTGGACGATCACAATTTTTGTTGGAATAATCGGAAGGGCGATGCAATGCTCAGTTTTTATGGTCTAAGATGCAATGAACGATAATTTTTTTGTTAGAACACATTTTGTTTACTGCGCAGGACCGTAATATATACATACATTGAAAAATGAGCGAATCAGAATATAAATACGCAAATCTATAAGAAAGCGGCTTACAAGGAAGAAATAAGTCGTAAGTGATAAGTAGAAAAAGATTATATTTTATACTTGAATAAGTAAGTGTTATAGCCTACAATCCCATGAAAATGATAAATATCAATAAACCTATTGTTTTTTTGATTTCACATTAATATTTTCAAATTTTGATTGCATTCGAGTGTGAAAAATTATAGCAACATAAAAATACAACGCCGCTGGAATTATCTTGAGTGTGCACAGTTTGGCCAGTTTAGCACGCTCGATTTAACTTGAGTCTGCACGTTAAGGGATTAAAAGGCTGGGAAACTGTATTCACATTAAAGTACAGTGAGAAAAATGAAAGAATACCCATGAAAGAACACATAAAACACGCTGTATTTTGCTGTCACCATGTCACAAAGAAAATTGCCCAGGGCAAGTACATGTAACAATAATTATTACATGTAAATGTATGCGTTACTTGCGCTGGCCAATTTTTTGTGTTACACGCTGACAGGAAAATACAGCGTGTTTTATATGTTCGTTCATGGGTATTCTTTAATTTTTCCTACTGTATGTTTATTCTAACATAAGAGTTAACTGCATATTAAAAGGTGATTATTATATACTGTCAGATAATTTTATTTAACACATTCGCTACAAACCAACTCATATATGAGCCACATCGATTTTTCTCATTGACCAGTGTCTCATCCTTGAGCCAGGAATTGTACTGCATATACCAGCAATATAAATAGATGCTCTATCTATAAGGACAAAACTTAAATACCCCTTGGCAACGGATGTGTTAAGGTTAGCAAAGGGAATTGCATTTTGCCTTAAACATGCAACTTTTGTTAGCAAATCTAAATACAGTAAAACCTGCCATATCCGGATCAATGTGGCGACAGACCGATCCGGATATGAAAAAATCCGGATATCAAGACCACTACTTCTTTTACAGTCTCTGAAACGTTTTCTCCTTCATATATTCCAGTAATCAACGCCGTCAATAACTTTCGTCGATAGACACGTTTTATAGATTCCATAATACATTATTTCGCCATCTTTTAGTTCCTTTTTTAGTGCGTTGTCCAACAGCAGGATTGCCTTTCTCGGTAGATTTCGGTAGATCCGGACAACGCAGAACCGTCCGGATATGGGTAGGTCCGGATATGAAAGGTCCGGATATGGCAGGTTGTACTGTATACTTAATTATCTTTCTTGATGAAGTGAACTCTTGTGTTAGGATAAACGTGTTTTAGCTTTAATACAGTTTTCCAGCCTTTTAATACGACTTTTCAACGCTTCCCATTTGTTTCGATCTTCTGTCATATGTTGTATAATCCGTGTATAATATTAATATTACATATGACAGCAACTCGAAACAAACGAGAAGCGCTGGAAAGTCCTATTGATCAAATCTCTTTGTTATCAAAATAATCAGTTAAAACCACATAAATTTTTTTTTGGAGCAGGTAAACAATGGAATATAACATATGGTCTTTATTTTTATGACTTTTACTATTACATTCAATTACAGCACATATAAATATTTAAAAAATTTTAGCAAGTTGATTTTTTTCATTGATATTATGTACAATTTCATTAGAAAACGACTTTTTTGACAGATATACGGAACTTTTCTATATAATATATTGTAGACTACAGTGGAGTATGACTGGATCGCAGACATGAAACTTTGGCAATGTGGAGAGGTAAGAGTACAGGTTAGCCCACTATAGTAGACCACAGTTATTAGCATTGGCTTTCTGTCAGATTAGGGAGTAGATAGAGTTTTGTTCTTCTAAGGTTGATTCTTATTATGTAATTACTTTCCTTGTTACTGTTAAGCGGCCCATAAATTGCGTTCTTGCTCGACAGTTTTGTTCGACGAGCAAGTCTGTTCAAATAAAAATGATTATTCCATCATTTTTGCAAGCGAGCAAGAACGACAGTTTTCAACGCACACACTTCCGTTTTGCATCATTTTTGTTCAAACAGACTTGCTCGTTGATCAAAACTGTCAAACAATAACGCATTTTGTGGTCCGCTTTATGCTTATCACATTTGCATTGAAAGATGGTAGCTACAATTATTCTTAAGAATAAAGAGAATAAATTAAGTCAAATCCCACAACACATTTAAAATTTATCCTATCCCAAATGAAGACCATATTACTATTCTTCCCCCAGTTTATTATCATACCAATAATAAATAGTTTGAGATCTGCATGAGACAAACCAGTAAGATCTCAACGTATGATACCAAATGTCAAGAATTGCACTTATCAGTGCTTGCATTTATATTTAACATATCTGTATACCAGATTAGAACTGGCAGCACGAAAAACGAGGTTCAGAAATGGCTGATAAGGAATCCTCAGAAAAAATAGGGTCACTAAAGGGCAAATCCAGACTAAAAAAATAATCAAAAATATTGATAAAAAACTCTCAAACAATTTGATAACCCTCAATAAACGAGACATCAAAACGGTCACTAAAATGATGACTGGACATTGCTGTTTAACACATTCGCTGCCTATTGAAGAGGATGGAACTCGGCTAGGAGCCATTTTATTGAATGTCACCTTACTAAAGTAACCATATCACTTGCCAGTGCGTAAACGACACCTTTTTTTTTTTTTTGGGAAGGAGGAAATCTTCATAAGACCGTCAGGGTAGACCGCAGCACCCCAAGAAATTAGTGTTCTGCCCTCTACCCTGGTGTGTGGGATTCAGTCCGCTTGCCCGATTCAGACACCCGTGAAGCCGAGCGAATCAATCGTGAAAACGCAACTGCCTACCCACTAAAACCCCCTCATTCCAGCCGTGGACACCCGGTACGTATTCTTAACAAACGTTACTTCAGATGCCCCGCTGCTGACCCTATCTCTACTCCATGTCGGTGGAGCCGACTGTGAGGAGTAGTTATTCTTTTATTGGTTCTAGAAATAAAACATTGAGTACTGTGTACAAAAAGAAGAGTATATGAAAAAAGTTAAAATAAAACGAAGTGTACACAACTGAAATAAAATAAAGTAAGATAAAATAAGTATTCATAAAACATTGTAAAGATAAAAGTGTATAGATAAAGGTGTATAAGTAAAAGTAAAAACGTAAACGACACCTGACTGAAGTAACCAAACCACATGCTGGTGCGTGATCGGCAGCGAATGGGTTAAGAAACCACCTATACCAGTGGTTCTCAATCTTTTTGAGTCATATACCACCAAATACTTTTAATTATATTTTTGGTACCACTTAACTGACATACCTATCTAGCTAGGCGATCTAATTAACTATAATAGTGGTGCTGATTTTGGCTGTTTTTGAATTTTGTGTACCACCTCAAATATTGATATGTACTACCAGTGGTACATGTACCACAGATTGAGAACCGCTGACCTATACAAACTAAGTAAGATGAATGAACCATGGTGCAAAAAGTGCGAAATGGAAGAAGAGACTGTCATACACTAGAGATGTTGAAAAAGTATCTATTCGTTACAAAGTACTCATTACTTATGAATACCGAAAGTAACGATTACTATACAGAGAGGCAAATCTTCACTTTGATTACTCTGATTACTTCGTACCAAGCGTATCAGAGCATGTAACGACTATTGTATCTACTTTGATTACTCTGACTACTTCGTACCAATCGTATCAAAGTGAGCAACCACTATTGTATCTACTGTATCTATTAAATTTAAATTGTATATACATATCATAAAATATCTCAATTTTAACTGTATATTAGGGTTACCTAATTTTTTTTTTTTGAATAAATTCTTCTTCTTCTTCTACTTTGATTACTTCGTTACTTCATACCAATCGTATCAGAGCAAGTAACGACTATTGTATCTACAACCAGTACACTTGATTACTTTCTACCAATCATATCCCAGTGAGTAAAAATAGATCAGTGAAGGTTGTTGTTATATCGGAATACCTATACAAAATATAGTCTAAGAGCTAGTGAACCTTTTGACTAACGGTCGTCCTGTAAGGCTAGAAATTTGTAGAGTGATAATTCATAGCACACCAAAGCTAAAAACCATGACCTGGCAGGCCTCAGCGGTGCACGTGTATCTACCAGGTGAATCGAAAAGTGCAAATTTAGGGGGTAAAATAAACTTTCTCCTGTAAGGTTTAAATTTAAGTATGTGTTTGAGTAAGTCATTTAAAAGAAATGTGTAAAATGACAGGCGATTCTGAAGAGCATAAGACCTTGCCAGGCGAGGGGAAAGATTAGGGGTTTTTCCTAAATTTATTTTTTTTGCATCGAACAAATTTTTTTTAAGTTTTTTGAATCATTCCAAACAGAAAAGGTCTTTGGTGATTTTTCTCTTAAGTTAATAGTTTTTGTTATATAAGCGATTGAAAATTTTGAAAATTGCGAAATCGACCATTTTTAACCCCAAATCGGATATTTATCTAAAAATCTCAAAGTTGCCAAGGTAGGTAGATATTCTTTAAACATTGATTGATGAAATCCCAAAGAGTTTTTTGCAATACAATATCGGAAACCCCTTTGTTTTTTAATTGCTAATCAAGCGGACGCTTCACTGTAGTATAAGTGAGGACGTTTGAGTTGGCATAAATTCATTATCTCGAGAATTGGCAAATTTCAAGAGCAATCTTCAGACAGGTCGATTTTTATTTTTAAATTAGGACTTTTTGGCATATATATAATACTAGTGACGTCATCCATCTGAGCGTGATGACGTAATCGATGATTTTTTTAAATGAGAGTAGGGGTTGTGTGATAGCTCATTTGAAAGGTTATTTAATTCTCTATTCACTAATATAAACAATAACATAATTATTTATACAGGGTGTACAAAAAAATTTTTTTTATTAAATTAACTTTGATTAAATTTGACAAATAGAAGAAAAAATTTTTTTTGTACACCCTGTATAAATAATTATGTTAATGTTTATATTACTGAATAGAGAATTAAATAACCTTTCAAATGAGCTATCACACAACACCTACTCTTATTTAAAAAAATAATCGATTACGTCATCACGCCCAGATGGATGACGTCACTAGTATTATATATATACCAAAAAGTCCTAATTCAAAAATAAAAATCGACCTGTCTGAGGATTTCTCTTCAAATTTGCCCATTCTCGAGATAATGAATTTATGCAAGCTCAAACGTCCTCAATTATACTACAGTGTAGCGCCCGCTTGATTAGCAATTAAAAAAACAAAGCGGTTTTCGTTATTTTATTGCAAAAAACTCTTCGGGATTTCATCAATCAATGTTTAAGGAATATCTGCGTACCTTGCCAATATTGAAATTTTTAGATAAATGTCCGATTTGGGTTAAAAATGGCCGATTTCGCAATTTTCAAAATTTTCAATCGCTTATATAACAAAAACTATTAACTTAAGAGAAAAATAACTAAGGACCTTTTCTGTTTGGAATGATTCAAAAAGCCTAAAAAAAATTTGTTCGATGCAAAAAGAATAATTTTAATAAAAACCCCTAATCTTTCCCCTCGCCTGGCAAGGTCTTATGCTCTTCAGAATCGCCTGTCATTGTACACATTTCTTCTAAATGACTTACTCAAACACATACTTAAATTTAAACCTTACAGGAGAAAGTTTATTTTACCCCCTAAATTTGCACTTTTCGATTCACCTGGTAGATACACGTGCACCGCTGAGGCCTGCCAGGTCATGGTTTTTAGCTTTGGTGTGCTATGAATTATCACTCTACAAATTTTTAGCCTTACAGGACGACCGTTAGTCAAAAGGTTCACTAGCTCTTAGACTAATACCTACCTACCGAGAAATACGATTCTCGATATGATTACCGGTACTCAAATACAAAAATAACAAAAGTAATCATAGTAATCAAATCATTTTTATCCCTTAAACAGATTGGTGAAGGTCGTTGTTATATTCTCGATATGATTACCGGTACTCAAATACAAAATTAACAAAAATCATAGTAATCAAAGTAACGAAACTGTAAATGATTACTTTATACTGATGATTCCCAACCTTTTATGTTTGGCGACCCACCTTCTGATGTTTTCTCATGTTCGCGACCCATCTCTCACCCATGATGATACGCAATTCTGTACTCTGTCCGCCACTCAACTACTGTAAGAGCCACTCCATGATCCACCTGAAATTTGCCCACGACCCATCGGTTGGGAAACGCTGCTTTATACAAAAGTAACGATTTGTAACGAATACTCGAAAGTAACTATAATCAACATCACTATCATACACTACTATGCCATTGCAATGTGCTATGCCACTATGGCAGCGTTTCCCAACCAGTGGGTCGCGGGGCGAATTTTAGGTGGTTCACGGTGTGGCTCTACAGTAGCTGAATAACGTACATATATATCATCATGGGTGAGGGATGGGTCACGAATATGAAAAAACATCAGAAGGTGGGTCGCCAGACATAAAAGGTTGGGAACCACTGCACTATGGCATAGTAGTGTATGTGGTGTTGGCCTTCGCCAAGGCCACAGAACTGATTATGAGTTTAAAGAAAAAACAAGGTATAGTACAAAGGAAGAAGACTGAAAGACAAAATTTTCTATTAAGATATTTACAGCTGATACAGCTCCATGGAACAGTAAGATTTATCGACATTAATTCCCTATTTGAGTTAAATTCATTAAATATTGCATTATATTCATAATAGTGAATTATAGACAAAATATTTGCAAGGACACTGAAGAAAACTATAAATATATTAAGTACTATTTTCTGAGAAAAACCCAGAAAAACAAAAACGGACCATCTGAAATAGTAGATACAATAAATTTTTGTTATCTATTTGCTGTAAATGTTATAAAATATAACAAACTTTTCCCTAAATAAGGATAGAGTAAAGAGAAGCTGTTAAAATATTCTGGTTATGTTTCAGAAATGAATCTCTTACCCAATCCATTTCAACAGATATTCTTTTACCCCTGAGGCATTAATTCTGCTGTCTATAATTTTTTCAACAGTGTATTCCTCTATAGGTTCATCAGGGTCTGGAGAGGTTTTTCTGCTTTTGCTCATTTTTTGGTTTTTTAACTTTGTGACCTTTGTGTAGCAACTCTAACCTTAAATGCAAAAATGCCGAAATCTTGCAATGGTGTAAAGAACTGTGAATATTTCCTTTTAAAGCAGGACAAAACTTGATGCACGCGCGCTAATATCAACCACTTTGTCTAAAAAATTATACACTCAAATAAAATGTTGACATACCATACCATTAACAAAGCGCGCGCGTTTTTAATAAACAAAATGGAGACACATTTTTACAGCAATTCAGCAATTTTTACCAACTAACCCACCACATGTCAATTATAATCACAAAAGAACTAAAAAAAATATCCTAAATTCCTAAAACACTATATTGATACAATGAGTCCGCGAGATATACTATAGTTAGTGTTTCAAACACTTAATTGAATATTGAATGTGAATGTTTTTTACTGATTTATGAAACACTTGTAAAATGGATTTTCTTTTACCATTTTTAATGTATCCAACCATTCGCTATCTTGTTCTGCATACCATTTATTATTCCGAATTGAACGAATAGTAATCTATTATTAAATAAATCATACCATTTAATTCTAAACAATAGTAAAATGAAAATGCCTTTCCATTTATGGTTAAAAAACGGATAGAAAGAAAATCAAAAATCAGTAAAATTCAAGATAGTTCCAATTTCCAATCCAAAGTTGTCAAATGAACAAGTACAGTGTTGCCTGATTTATAAAATATGACGAAATTCACTTAAAAATTGTGTTTTCGGTTACACTGGTCAACACACATTTTGTGATGGGGTGATTTTTTGGTATTTCCAATAGTTTTAGCATTCTAAGTTCAAAATTAAAAACTAATGTGAAAATGTGTTTATCACTCACCAATCTTGAGGAACCAGCGATTATAGGTATCTAAAAAATAGATAGATACACTGTGGATACACTTGAGTCCACGATTCTTTACCCGTGTGTCATTAATACCTGGCGAGATAAAACACATACATTTTATCTAGCATCATTCTAGAAAGGAGCAAAAATGCCCCCTTTAAAGAAATTTGAAGATTGCCGGGTGGAATTTTAGGGAAGAAATTGTTTAAATATTTTTTTAAACAAATTCGTAAGATCACATTTTTAGCTCCGGAAAATATTTTTTTCAGCCAGATGCCAGATAGCCAAGAGGGACAGGCAGCCGACTCACTTGCGTCACTGTGAGGTATGAAAAGTAAAAAAGATAACGCAGCAGTGTAAAATTCTAAACAAGTAATAGGGCTTTTCATCGACTCTCGTTTGTTTCGAGCTTCTGTCATATGTTGTATAATATGTGTATAATATTCATAAATACAGATTATACAACATATGACGGAAGCTCGAAACAAACGATGAAAAGCAATATTTGACTTCGTAAGTCCTAGGTTTTCACCCAAAGTGATCGAAAGTAGAACCGGAAGTCAATATTTGAACTCTTCGTGTAGGTAGGTATCTTTGCGTCGCTTGATATACGATTTCACTAATTTTGAGTCATTTTTACTAAACCGTCGGTCATAGTTGTTTAAACGGAAATAAAGATTCAAGCTCGACTTTTCAATACGATTCGATTGATATGTCACATGTATGTACTATTCCTGCGACTACAATATATGGCACTTGCGGACCTTGCGGTTAATTTTTTTTAATCGGATACTATATAAAAAAGCACGTCGAATAATATATCGCTTTTACTATTCCGGTGACTCTAAAACAGTGCTTCTGGTTGGATTGCGTTTCTATAACCAGAAGTTCGATATCAAATTTCTCATCTTTAATACCATCCTTGGCATTTCATTCGACACCTCATTTTTGTCATTCGATCGCTATTAAGAACGGAGAATTTATTTTCGCGGACGTACAGACAGTTATGAAACGGGAAGTATATATTTGTTCTCGACTTGCTACGGCGCATCCAATATATATTATCACTGACACACATTTAACTGAGAACAGTAGAAGGTGAGAACAGTACTTCCGGTTGTATTTCTGAAACCCGAATTCCTAGGTCAAATTTCTCATCTTTAGTACCATCCTTGGATTATAGGCTTTCATTCGACACCTCATTTATCATTCTACCTGGAGGAGTTGTGTTTACGGACAGACAGACAGACGGGCGGGCGGCAGACGGACGTGGATAATTCAGTTTTCACATTTTTTCAAAATTGGGTGAAAATAATATAAATCTACAGCTTAGACTGGAATACGCTGGTATCTGATCGGCTTATGGGGGACTCCCACAGGGGGAGCAGTACAGCAAGGCATAAGGCTTGCGATGCTCAGTGATCTCGAAAACTATGTATAAACTTTTGAGAAAAATGACAAGAGACCTTTTTTTATTTAAAGTGACCCAAAAAACTAAAAAAAATATTTTTTGGGGAAAATGGTGATCTTTTGAAGAAAATTATTGTTTAAACAATATGCTCATATTTTATGTTCATAATTTTTGACAACTCCGTGCATGACTGACGCGACACCTAGCGTAGTAGCCTAAAATTTTTGTAGAACACAATTTGACGTTAAACATAAAATGATACACATTATGACATATTTGACGTTAAATGTGGTTTATAAAATTTATTATACAAACAATAGGTTAGGAAAACGTCACAGTTGACAGTTTTTAATTTTTGCTAAAAAAACCTCATCAAACCTAATTTAGTGTGAAAACAGTTGTTAATTCTTGTTAATTTTTTATTTATCGTTGATAAGAAGTCGAGGTCCGCTGGGATGAACAGCCTCGGCTTCTTTTCGCAGTGAATATCTGTTGTGAATTTTGTTGTGTTTGACATTTGATTTTTTGGAAGAAAACTTAAAATAGACAAATCTGTGATTATCGTTAGAGGTGAACGGACGACTCATCCAAAGGGTAAGGGCCAAAACTATCTATATTTCCCTGTTAATTTCTAATTTGCATCGACTGGCATAGATTTTAAATTCGTCAATCTGCCGCATAAGATGGAGGAGGAAGTTCCTCCCGATCCTCCTCCACCACCTGACCCTCCTAATAAAATCAACCAACATGAATGTCAATCTCAACCTCCAATTATTCAGAAAAGTCTTAAAGGAAAAAAACAAATACTATTTTCGGAGACCGACATAGGTCCTTATGAAGTATTTGTCCAGGGTCAGGATAAAAATATTGGAGATTACCACGTGTTAAGTATAGCTAAATCTATTTCTGTTTTAAAAATTAAAGACATCACGAAAATCAGTAGAAAAGGTAAAAACAGGATAGGGGTATTATTTGCCACTAGAAAAGCAGCCAACGATTTCGTTGTGAGGAAAGATTGGGAAGCCCTAGGGTATGACGTGTTCATTCCATTTCATCAGATTTCTTGTAGGGGTATAGTAAGGGGAGTTAATAAAAGATTCACAGAGGAAGAAATAAAGGAGGCATCAGAAACCAACTTGGCTTTATGTAAGATATTAAGTGTAAAGCGAATGAACCGGAGAGTACAAGTGGATTCAAAGGTTGAATTTGTCTCCACGGGAACTATTAGCATAACTTTTTCAGGAAAAACTATTCCTAAAGAAATTTCCATATATCAACTACCAATGAGGGTCACACCATTCATCAGCCCTGTTCTTCAATGTGGAAATTGCTTACTTTATGGCCATTCTACGAACCAATGTAGAGGAAAAAAGAAATGTGCTAGATGCGGAACTTCTCATGAGGATTCTTCATCTAATACGTGTACAAAATATTGCATTTTCTGCAAATCTTCTGACCATGAATCAAATAGTCGTAATTGTAGAGAGAGAGTCAGACAAAAAGATATTAAGGATCTAATGTCCTTTTCTAATCTATCTTTCTATGAGGCAAGTCAGCAGGTTCCTAGGATACATAATATTTCATCTTTAAACATAAACGATTTCCCCCCCTTACATAGCGATCAGAATAATTCTAATGGCATCTTACCACAGGAGAGGAGGTCTGCAGCCTCAGCTCAATATTCAAAACCTTTTAGTCAAGTCACTCAATCTCCACCAAAAAGAAGAAGACCTTCAATACAAGAAAATACAGGTTATGATAAAATCTCCCACCAAAGACTACTTATTAATCCATCATGTAGAAGAATAAATGAGCCTTCGACTTCAAAATTCAATCCTGCTCACTCTGATTCTCAAATCACTAACTCACAATCTTTATCCCAACTTCATTTGGATTTCAATCAGGCCATGTCTATGCTGAACCAATCTCACAGGGAGCTCGTCATGACCTTCATTGGGGACTTAATAAACTCAAAATCATACTCCATTCCTTACAATATGGCAGATCTAAAGACTAGCATAAACAAAAGTGTATCACCTTTCAATACAAATGTAAACCAGGGTCGGAGGGGAATAGAGGATCTCGAGCCTGAGGATTCGAGATCTTTTGACTCCTTGGTCTAGCAAACATACTCTTTATAATGAATCCTAACACTCCGATAACTATTATTCAGTGGAATATACGTTCGTATAACACTAATTTTGACAATCTAAAAATCCTTATAAAAAACCTTAACCCAGATATAATCCTTATTAGCGAATCTTGGCTCTCAAACCAACATGTTATAAGATGTAGAGGGTATCAAATAATCAGAAAAGATCGAGAGGATGGCTATGGCGGATTAATTACTCTTATCAAAAATAATATTGATTATAGGGAAACTCAAATTGCCAATCCAGGCTTCAATCATGATGTCCAATTCCAACTCACATTTCTCCCTAACTTTAATTTGAATATTCTTAATATATACTGTCCACAAGACAACTCTATCTCCAAATCCAACTGGTTTTCCCTTGTTAAATTACTTAATAAGCCATTTTTAATCATGGGTGATCTAAATTGTAATCATAAGGCATGGGGTAGTTCTAGAGACAGTCACAATGGTAGGATTATTTTTGATTCTTTGGAGGAACTTGAGCTAGTATTTCTCAATGATGGGTCCCCAACTAGACTGGTGGCCCCAGGAGGCAGTAAGTCGGTAGTAGATCTAACAATGGCATCAGTCGATGTGGCAGCCAGTGTGGGCAAGTGGTCCACTATTTCAGATACTGGAACTAGTGACCACTTCCCCATAATATGTCAGATAGGTGTATGTCCTCAATCTCCCCCGCATTCATGTAAAAGAAGAAATCTAAAGAAAGCTGATTGGTCTACTTATCATAACAATTTAAACAGCATTTTCTTAGCTTCTCCCAGGGAAGATTACGAATTTTTTACTAACTCCATATCATCGGTAGCTGATGAAACAATACCTTGGCTTCACCCTCCTAATAATTCCAAATACCACATTCCATGGTGGGATGACTCATGTGCTGAAGTCGTCTCTGCGAGAGTGTCTGCCTTAAAAAAATTTAAAAATATCCCCTCAATGGAAAACTATATCGAGGCTAAAAAGAATATAGCCAAATCAAGAAAATTCCTAAAATCAAAACGTAAAAATAGTTTCAGACTATTTTGCAGTAAATTAAATAGAAACACTCCTCTAAAAGTTGTGTGGGAGAAAATTAATAAGGTATCGGCTTCGAAACCTTCAATATATACACAATTGCCCTCTACTCCTATATCCCACGAAATTTTATGTTGCTTAACCCCCCTTTCCGCTGTCAATAAAGTATTGGTTAGATCTCCTCAAGCCCTAGAACCGCCATTTGCTCTCGACGAGTATCAGAACTCCCTCTCAATTAAATCTGACTCGGCTCCTGGTTTGGATCAGATTTCCTACTCAATGTTAAAAAATCTTCCCGTTGTTGGATCTTTGTTATTAATTCAACTTTTCAATGAAAGTCTTAGAACGGGTATAGTTCCTGTTCAGTGGAAACAATCAGTAATTTTACCTATAATCAAAAAAGATAAAGATTGTAATAATCCGTTAAACTTTAGACCAATAGCTCTTTCTTCATGTGTAGGCAAAATGCTCGAAACTCTTATAAAGAATAGAATAGAGTGGATTGTGGAACATAATAAGATTTTTAATCCACTACAACTAGGATTTAGAAGGGGTAGAGGTTGTACGGAATGCCTTACATACCTCACCTCAACAATTCAAATAGGCTTCGCTCAAAATCAATACACTGTTGGCATATTTCTAGATATCTCTTCTGCTTATGATAATGTCAATATATCACTCTTGTATTCCAAATTATTAAAGTATAACATTCCAACCCAACTGGCTAATTTGATTTTCTGCCTTCTAAATGATAGAGAGCTATTTGTCAAAGACAAACTGGGACAAACCCATGGCCCAAGAAAATCAAGTCTGGGACTACCCCAAGGTTCCCCATTAAGCCCTATCCTCTTCAACCTATATTGTCTTTCCCTGTATGATTTAATCCCCTCTTCATGCAAACTAATTCAGTATGCAGACGATTTGGTTCTTCTGATTAGAGGGAGTGATATTAATGAATTGGTAATTAATGTAAATAAATTATTGATTCAGATGGAATCATGGTTGCTAGACCACAATTTAAATCTGTCTAAGAACAAATCTTCTGCAATATTATTTACAAAAGGAAACACGAAAATCCCTACCCCCAACGTAATATTTTGTAACCAGAATATTGGTTGGGTGGATTCAGTCAAATACCTGGGGGTAAATATTCAAAAAAACTTAAAGTGGAATTCATATGTAAACTCAATAGAACTAAAAGTAAATCGTGGCCTGAATGTGATGAGAGCTCTTTGTGGGACTTATTGGGGAAGTGATCCAAAAACCTTACAAATTGTACACAATGGTCTGATTCAGAGCCATCTGGACTTTGGCTGCCAGGTAATTTTCGATTGTCCAACTTCCTTAATTAAAAGATTGGAGAAACTAAAATACAAAAGTATCCGAATTATAATTGGATGCATGAAATCTACCCCAATTCATGCTCTCTTAAGTGAAAGTGGTCAGATCTCGCTTAAATCTAGATGGGAATGGCTTAGCTCTAAATTTATATTAAAAAATTTAATGTTAATTGGCAACCCAATTATTTCCGCTCTCGACCTGTTAGACTTGGCAATTCAAAGGAACCAAAATCATTGGAAAAACAGAAGTATTCCATTTCTAGTGCTTTTAAAAAACAAATTTAAAAGTACTTATCCCAACTTATATTTAAGTGACTTATACCCATGCCATAACTTTGAACTAGACCATCAATTATCAACAATTCCAATCATAAATATCCAATCTAATCGTTCAGATGAACTTGCCTCAGTTCAACTCCAAAAAATAATTCTAAATAAACCTAGTCACACCAAATTCTTCACGGACGGCTCGGTTGATGATGAAGGATCAGCAGGCTTTGGTGTCTTTAGCCGAGAGATCAACTATTCTTATACCAGTAAACTACCTAAGTATACCCAAATATGCACGGCTGAGATTGTCGCAATTAATCATGCCCTCCAAATTATTTTGAAAAATGGGATTAAACAAGCAATCATCTGCTCGGACTCTAAAAGTGCCTTACAGAAAATAGGCAGATCAACCTATTCTATGGAAACAGAACATTCATCGTTCATGACCAAGAGAGGCATCATTGAAGCGAAAGAAAATAACGTTAATATTAGTCTGGCATGGATTCCAGGACACTCGAATATTAAAGGGAACATGGTGGCTGATAAACTAGCTAATATAGGTAGAACCTTAAATGTAGCTGCTGGTATCACTCTTCACTATTCCAACTTTCTACCAGACATCAAGCATTCCATCTGGAATCAGTGGAAGCAAGAATGGCAGGGGAAAAATCGAAGTAATTCATTTTACTCTAAAATTGTAGGTCAGATAGATAAACTCCCTTGGTACCACAATTTTGCATACCAAGACAGAAGACATATAACCACCATTATTAGAATGAGGACAGGTCATTGTGCTACTCCAGTTCACCTATTCAGGATAGGAGTAAAAGATGACCCATATTGTGACTGTGGCCGAGTTGGGTCCTTAAATCATCTGATTTTTGAGTGCCCTATAAATATGTCACCCAATTTTGACCTATATAAAGAATTAGCCAAGACAAATATCCCTACTCCCATTGAAATTTGCCTACTTATGTCCAACCTTAATCCACGTAGGATTAACCTGATCCTTAAATTCCTTAACTTAGCCAAACTTAATTTATAAATTAATCAATTCCCAAATTTGTATTAAAAAAATTAAGAAGATAAAGATATAAAAAGATATTGGACCTCCAAAATGATAGAAGCCTTAACCCTTATAGTATAATATTGCCTTTCCTGTAGGGACTGTCTGGCCCTATACGAAGATGTTCCTGCTAATATATATTTAAAAAAAAAATTGAGGCTTTAACATATATATTTGGAAATATTCGACTGCCCAGAGCAAGACAAGAGTATTTCCCTGGTGTAAGCTGGGCGAATTATCCCGAGGGATATAACCCAATAAAGGAAGAAGAAGAAGAAGAAACAATAGGTTAAAGTGTCAAATAAACGTCAAATTAAAAAATAGATATTTGAAAGTTATCTGAAGAAAATATCATATTTAAGGATTTTTCTTCACTTTTCGTTATGGTTTAGTTAACACCAAACATTAAAATTAAGTGTACATCGAAAGCAATTAGGCAGTGTGAATTATTATTACCAGATTTTAACATTATAGTTGAAACTATTGAACTATTACTTTTGTGGTGTGTGTCTAACACAACGGGGAAGGAAAGAAATTCAGTATGAAAATATAAAAATAAATAATAAAAATCAAAACGGCAATATTAAGGTAAGCGAAATATCTATTAAAAAAAATTATTATTCAATCCTTAATCGCCAAAGTTGTCATATTTCGCCGCTACGGGCGCTGGCATAGTTTCGTGTATCCTCACCATGGTCACGCACGGGGCCCATATTTCTGAAAAAATTTAATATTCGATGATTGTATTTTAGGTTTTAGAATATGCAGAACTTTTTATAAAGAATAACTTTTTTTCATAAAATTAAAAATAAAACAGTTTCCCATAATATTTATGGTGCCGATTTATATTTTACTTTGTGATTTGTGATACTGATCAGTGATCACACTACACCTGGCAACTCTGGAAATAGTACCAACAGTTTTTTTCTCCAGTATTCTACTTCTTTTTTAATGTTTTAATGGCCTCGACTGTATTTCTAAGATATCATTTTTACTCCATACAATTTGAGCATAGATTTAAATCATTTTATTGTAAAAATAAATGTATTATATTAAATTCAGTATACATATTGAAATTAATACTGTCAATATAGGTAAATAATAATAATAGGTACCACCTGAACTCTAAAATATGCCTAATTATACAGCCATCAACCACCATCAACTTCCTATCCAACCGGCAACAGCTAAAAAATTGACATTTTGTTTGGTGCTTGTGATTGGTAGTGTTTGCTTCTGTATAAATCTTCTTCATTGTCAATCCAAAATACAAAAAATAGTGGCGTCTATTAGGAAAAACATTTTATTATATTATAGAGTGTTTGTTTTAAGGCTCAGTATCTCTAAATAGAAATAATAAGGTATGTAAATAATGTATTTTGCGGCAGATTGGTTTTTAACCTAACATAGGGCTTTATAACAATTACAACTGTTTTATTATTTTCTTCCACAGGATTGTTTATGATCACAATTTGCTGCTAACATGTAAACATGTGTAAACATATATAACAATATCTAGCAAAGTGTTCCTACACACATTGTTTAATAATGTCCTTTATTTTAGCAAAGCACTAATTATTGGTAATGTTTTATTTTAATACAAATTTATCTTTACTGTACATAAAACTCAATATTCCGAACTTAACAAAAAAAAATAGAGCTAAGTATATCAAAAATTGTGAGGTACCAAACAATAAGCAGGTTATTTTGAGCCAATATTAATGAGGTTTACTAGAATATTTTAACATTCTAGTAAACACACAAACAAATCTTAATATCCAGCAAAATAGTTCAGTAATCATAGAGTATAAATGAGATTTCAGATGAATGAATCATATTTATTAGTACATGAATTCCATACATCATACAGCATGAATCATTGCATTGTTAGATCTAGGTACACTGTGCGTCATGAAAAAGAGGCCACTTAGAATTTTATAAGAATTTTTCAATAACTTACATCAAAGTTTATACAACTTTTCTATTGTAACTAAACTCCCACATGCAGAAACACTTAGCGTCTTTTAGGCACCGACAAACAGTGCCAACATGTCAATTAAGGGTAATAAGTTTGCAGAATTGATATCAGTCTTATCACTTCAGATAATGCACCTGTTGTTTGTACCTTATTTTTCTTGGAATATGGCTATTTTGTTTTTCAAAAATCTTTCACTTGTGTACAGTTATTCAAAGAGTTAACTTGTGCAATTTTTAAACTTAAAACTATGGCTCAGGGATTTGCTAGATCTGTTCAAATTGTTACTTTGATTGGTAATGGAATAAGTCAAAGAAAAGTGGCCACGCAGCTTTGAGTCAGTCATTGTATGGTCCAAAAAACTTACTAACGATTCGTAGAGACTGGATCTCAAGAATGACGACCAGGACCAGGCCGGAGAAGAATCATGACAGCCAGAGAAGACCATTCTTTACAACGCACTTTGCAAAATCTCACCTGTGAACATTAAGCACTTCTACCGCGAGAAGAAGGTTGACAGAATTTGGTCTAAGGGCTCGTTGTCCAGTAACAGGACCTTTGTTAACAGTAGCACATCAACAACGCCGACTACAGTTTGCTAGAAACCATGAGCATTGGACGATAGAAGATTGGAAAAATGTTTTGTTTAGTAATGAGTCCAAGATGGTTCTTTATGGCTCAGATGGTTGCATCAAAACATACAGAAAATGTGGGGAATGATATGCTGCTTGTGTTCGACAGCATGTGTTGCTTTTATAGGAGGTTCGGTAATGTTTGGGCAGGCATTTAATTCAAAGGCCGTACTGATCTCGTATTTATTGATAGAGAGCGTTGAATGCTCACTGATACATTACCGAAATTCTAGACAAGCATGTATTGCCTTTTGCTGAATTTGTGGGTGAAAACTTTATTTTCATGCAAGACAACGTGTGGCCACACGTAGCCAGGATGGTAACGCAATACTTGGAAACCGTTGGTGTGTCAAAAATGAATTGGTTGGCTCAAAGTCCGATTTGAACCCGATAGAACATGTTTGGGACCAACTCAAACGAAGAGTAAGAAACAGAATACTTGCTCCAATAAATCGTGAGGAGCTTCGGTTGATGCTCATGGAAGAATGGAAAGCTTTTCCTTAAGACAACACTCAGAATTTGATCAATTTAATGACAAATCAAATGAGGAGTGTAATTCACAATAGAGGTGGTAATACAAATATGAATAATCACGACTTAATTGTAAATTTTATAACGAAAACAGAACAAATGTACAATGTTTATTTTTTTAATTTTCCAATAAAATCATCATTTTGGAAGAAGATGAAGTTTTTTTTTGATATTTATTATTTAACACGATGGACAGAACGTCTATAGACGTCTAATTTCGATTGATGTAATGTGACACAACGTCTATAGGCGTTGCATTTTTCTCCATTCTACTTTGCAAAATACATATAGTGTCACAACACTTGCTTATACATTTGACGCACTGTCCGTCAACATGTTAAGAAATGATTGCATACTGCTTTAGAACATATATTCTTAAACATTACACAAACATCTAATGACAATCAATTTCTTGTAGGATTCGTAAAAATTAAAAAATGCCAAAAATTTTAGGTGGCCTCTTTTTAATGAGGCGCAGTGTATATAACTGTGATATTTATATATCTGAAGAATTCTGAAGAATTTACCTTTGTTTCATATATTTAATAAATCTTTGGATGTAGGTCAGTTTCCAGACTTTTGGAAACTTTCATATGTCACACCAATATATAAATCTGGTAATAAATCTAATATTAGTAATTACCGCCCTATATCTATTCTTAGTGTTATACCAAAGGTTTTTGAAAGTATTATAACTGATTTCCTCACCTTCGATAGCTCCGGGATCCTAAACTCTCAGCAATTTGGTTTTACTACAGGTAAGTCTGCTGAACTGAGTTTGTTGACCTATGTTGATTTTCTGTCTGAAGCCTTGGAGGAGGGACTTCAAGTTGATTCAATTTATACTGACTTTTCCAAGGCCTTTGACAGAGTAAATCATGAACTCCTGATTCAAAAGCTTAGCTCCTATGGCATAAGTGGACCTTTGTTGCAGTGGTTACAGAGTTATTTAACCGAAAGATTTCAACAAGTTCGGGTAAACCACTTTTACTCACAAACCTTTCCAGTTAAGTCAGGTGTACCACAGGGGTCCCATTTGGGTCCATTACTCTTTAATATATTTATTAATGATATTACCAACTGTTTTCACGATTGTAACGCCTTGCTATTTGCTGATGACTTGAAGTGCTTTAAGGTTATAAAAAATCATTATGATGCTGCCATATTGCAATCAGAACTGAATAACCTCTCTGCATGGTGTTCACTTAACGGTATGAACCTTAATTCAATCAAATGTCATGTAATTAACTTTAACCGTACTCACCACCCAATATTATCAAACTATTACATTGATGGCCAATTGCTCAACACTGTTAATAAAATCAAGGACTTGGGGATTACACTGGAAAACTCTCTTTGTTTCAATACTCACATCATCAATGTCATTCAAACATCTATGAAAATGCTGGGTTTTGTAAAAAGAACAACTCGTGATTTTACAAACATATCCAGTATTAGAGTTCTTTACTTCTCTTTGGTCAGGTCTCACCTCGAGTATTGTTCTTCAGTGTGGTCCCCACACTACTTGGTCTACATTAGGAAACTTGAACAAGTCCAAAATAGTTTCTTCCGTTACATTGCTTTTAAGCTTCATACCTATCAAGATTACGCTGTATGGCAGCATCAACTACAGGTCCCTTCTCTTGCAAGCAGGAGAAAACAAAGGGACCTTTTGCTATTATTCAAGATCTTAAATGGTATATGCAGTTGTTCTCAACTACTTAATAAGATCGCACTGTTTGTACCACCTCGCACCACTAGACAAGTGCGAACATTTTATGTACCATTCCACAGGTTTAATTATTCACTTTTTTCGTTCGTACCCAGAGTCTTGAATTTAGCAAACTCCCTTTACAATTTACAACTGTTCGACAACTCCATCAGTCGTTTTAAAAGAAATTTACATGGGATCAATATTTGAGTGAAGGGTCTGTAATTTGTTAACTTGGTTTTATGATATTATTTCATAGTACATATTTACTTCTAATATTATATTTATATTTCTGTATGTCTGTTTTTTATATTATATTATGTTATTGTTTTTTTTTCTTTACACTATGTATTTTTGTAGAATTGGGCTTGCCCGTAAAATAAAAAATAAATAATCTCTGAAGAATTCAGCAATCTACTCATATGAACAATTACTTTCATCATGATAATAAAGAAACAAGTTAGGCATGTGTTCAATCACATTGGACATACAAACATTTTTACCTATAATTTTTAAATTACAAGGTTAACCATTAAAATATCTGACATTTTAAGAAAAGGGCCCATTTTACGTTGCGGTCAGTATCGACACCTGCTGCAAGTATCAGTATCTCGATACAAATCTCACAATATATTTGGTTGTCTCAGTATCACTACATCAGTATGAGAAGATATCACCGTTTGTATCACTGTAGTGCACATACAGCTAGTCCAAATTCTAAAGACAAAAAACATAGACAAGCGGGACTTAAGAATAATAACAAACCTTTACTGGAATCAAAGAGCACAAATTGTAATAGATAATGAACCCAGTCCAGAAATTGAAATCAGGAGAGGAGTTAGGCAGAAGCATCACTATCCTAAAGTGAAGAAATAATTAACTGAAGATCTATTAATAACATAAGATATGCAGATGGCACCGTGATTATAGCAAACTCTGCTGATTAACTCCAATTACTACTAAAGAAAACAAACAGTTTCTGTGAAGAATATGGACTAAAAATGAGTGTAAAAAAGACCAAATACATGATATAGTCCAGGGCTCATCTGTTTTGAGATGGACGTTTAGAGGTGACTCAAATTTTTTTGCAGAAATTGCTTAAAAATAACTCAAATAATAATATTTGAGTTATCCTCCCACTCAAAATGGTCCGGAACATTGTTTAAATAATCAAAATGTCAAAATATGAAGGAAAAATTCGATTTTTTTATTTTTGGTTTTTTGAATATAACTTTAAAACTGTTCATTTCTGAGAAAAGTTGTACTGACATAAAAGTTGCGTAATTAAATTTACTATAATATAGAATTGGTTAAAAATTTAAAAAAATAGTCACCCTTGTTGCAAAATAGCAATAATTGCAAAAAAACCATACAAAAACAAGTATTTGCATTTTACGTTTTTCAACCATTTATTTAGGACCTTCATATTTTACCCAGAAAAACTTTATGATATAGTAAAACAACACTGGAAATTTCATTAGGATCGGTTTAATAGATTTTGCAAAATAAATTTTGCAATCCAGCTTTCGCAAAAAAAATTCATTTTTTAAAAATGTTGCAGGACTAAAAATAAAGCAGATAGTAAGTTGATTTTTTTTTTGCTTATAGAAGTGTACTGTACCGTTCATTTGCAATTTGCAAAATTAAAATCGAATAATTACCACGGCATCAGGAAATTTTTTAAATAAACATTAATTTTTGGTGCTGCGTGCAGGACAGCGGTGTTCGATTCACACAAGTTGATTTCCATCAAAATTTCTTCTAATCTTTATTTAATATATTATTTTCTTACTCTTTATTTTTTTGTATTTTAATATTTTAATTCCACAAAAATCAAACTAATTTTATTATTGTTTGTGAAATATTGTTTAAACAATTGCATATGCTTAAAAATAATAAACTTTTATTCTCTACGTTAAAATATATGAACAAAGCAAGTTTTTGCTAAAAACAGTGTTATTTTAAAGGATAGAGTATGTGTTTTTATTTTGCAATAAACAAATTTATTTATTTATATCGAAATTTAATAAAAATTAAAATGTATCAATCATTATCAAAGGTCATTGAAATGCCCAATCAGAGCAAACTATCCGCTGTCCTGCGCGTAGCACCAATAATTAATGTTTATTTAAAAAAATTCCTGACGCCGGCGCCGTGGCAGTTAATCGATTTTAATTTTGCAAATTGCAAATAAAAGGTACAGTACACTTCTATACGTAAAAAAAATTTCAACTTGCTATCTGCTTTATTTTCAGTTCTGTAGCAATTTAAAAAACGAATTTTTTTTGCGAAAGCTGGATTGCAAAATTTATTTTGCAAAATCTATTGAACCGATCTTAATGAAATTTACAGCACTCTTTTAGTGTATCATATAGTTTTTCTGGGTGAAATATGAAGGTATTAAGTGTAGCATAAATGGTTGAAAAACCGTAAAATGCGAATACTTGTTTTTGTATAGTTTTTTCGCAATTATTGCTATTTTGCAACAAGGGTGACTTTTTTAAAATTTTTAACCAATTCTATATTGTAGGAAATTTAATTATGCAACTTTTATGTCAGTACAACTTTTCTCGGAAATGAATACTTTTAAAGTTATAATCAAAAAACGAAGAAAAAAATCGAATTTTTCCTTCATTTTTTGACATTTTGATTATTTAAACAATGTTCCGGACCTTTTTGAGAGGGAGGATAACTCAAATATTATTATTTAAGTTATTTTCAAGCAATTTCTGCAAAAACATTTGAGTCACCTCTCAACGTCCAGATGTACTAATATTTTTACAGATCCGCCCTGGTCTAATAATAACTAAGAAAACAAACATACAGACAAGCATATAATATACAGGGTGTAACAAAAATACAGGTCATAAATTAAACCACATATTCTGGGACCAAAAATAGTTCGATTGAACTTAACTTACCTTAGTACAAATGTGCACGTAAAAAAAGTTACAACCCTTTGAAGTTACAAAATGAAAATCGTTTTTTTCCAATATATCGAAAACTATTAGAGATTTTTTATTGAAAATGGACATTCGTGGCATTCTTATAGTGGGAACATCTTAAAGAAAAAATATACTGAAATTTGTACACATCATAAAAATTTTATGGGGGTTTTGTTCCCTTAAACCCCCCAAACTTTTTTGTACGTTCCAAATAAATTATTGTTGTGGTACCAATAGTTAAATTCAATATTTTTAAAACTTTTTTGCCTCTTATTATTTTTTCGATAAGGCAGTTTTTAACGAATTGCAGCTTCTTTTTTAATATGTTTACATAAAAATTTTATGAGGGTTTTGTTCCTTTAAACCCCCCAAATGTTTGTGTGCGTTCCAATTAAACTATTACTGCGGTACCATTAGTTAAACACAGTGTTTTTAAAACTTTTATTTATTTATTTATACGGGCAAGCCCAATTCGGTAATACATTAATAAGATATTGATAATTACAGTGTTGAATATATAAGAATAAAATGAGAGAGTACAAAACATTTAAAAAGACATGACAAAGTAAAATAATTACAAAACATTAATTACTAACAAATAACAAGGTTATGACATTGCTAAATATTTAATTTGGTTAAATGGTTCTTAAAAACATCAACAGAGTTACCAAAAAGTAAAAGGTCACCTAGGGAGTTAGTAAGTCTTAGTGTTCTAGGAACAAAAGTAAAATATGAGTAATTATATCTATGAAAAGAAATATGAAAGGTTTGAATTTGTCTTGTTGATCGTGGTGGAACAAACAACAATATTTTAGCAAGGAGTTCAGGGCAGTAATATATGCCATTGATAATATTAAACAATACTGTAAGATCTTTACGCTTCCTACGGACATCCAGAGAAGAGATATTCAAAAATCATTCCATATCTGTATAATTATAATTGATGTGTTTTTTGAACCCAATATATCTAAGAAAATTATGTTGAACACTATCAAGTTTGTTCTTGAGGTGTAAATAATGTGGGGACCAAACTGGAGAACAGTAGTCAAGGTGCGTCCTGACTAAAGAACAATAGAGCATTTTAATAGCGAACACGTTTGTGAAATCACGAGTTGTCCTTTTAACAAAGCCAAGCATTTTCATGGATCTTTGAGTAATATTGTTGATGTGATGGTTAAAGCTCAGAGAGGAATAAGAACAACACCTAAATCTTTAATTGAGTCTACCGTATCCAATAATTGATCATTTATGGTATAATTAAATACTGATAAATGATGATTCCGACAAAACCAGATAATGTGACACTTGTTGACATTCAAATCGATCCCATTATCAAGACACCAGTTGGCTAAATTATCTAAATCTGATTGCAATGATATTGCATCATCTTGATTATTAATGATTTGATAACATTTAAGATCATCAGCGAATAAGAGAGCAGAAGTGTTAGAGAAGCAGGTGACGATGTCGTTAATATACAGGTTAAACAAAAGTGGACCCAAATGAGAGCCCTGAGGTACACCAGAGGTTACTAGAAAAGTGTTGGAGTAATGATGATTAACCCTAACCTGCTGTGTTGTATTTGTTAGGTAACTGCCCAACCACTTCAACACAGAACCTTCTATGCCATATAATTTGAGCTTATGTAACAAAAGATCATGGTTCACCCTATCAAAAGCCTTGGAGAAGTCAGTATACACTGAATCAATCTGCAACCCCCTCTCCAAAGCTTCAGACAAGGTATCAACATAAAGCAACAAACTAAGTTCTGCTGATTTACCACAAGAAAATCCGAACTGTTGAGAATTTAGTATCCAAGAGCAGTCATAATTAAGGTAATCAGTAACAATACTCTCAAATACCTTGGGAATTGTGCCGAGAATAGAAATAGGACGATAATTCGTTATGTCAGCTTTATTACCTGCTTTGTAAATTGGAGTGACATAGGATAGTTTCCAAACGTCAGGAAATTCCCCCAACTGAAGGGATTTATTAAAAATATGATAAAGCGGCCGAGACAGAATAAAAGAGAATCGTTTAAGAACAATGGGAGAAATACCATCTGGCCCAGGTCCCTTATTGACATTAAGAGTTGAAAGTTTTTCGTATATTTTTGAAATTGGTATAATATAGGAAGATACACAGACCTTAGACTGTATTAAATTGTCATTATGCTTAAGAGTTTTATTACTAAAAACTGAAGAGAAATGGCTAGCAAATAAATTTGCAATATCGTTGCCATTAGAGGCTAGTGTATTGTTGAGTGACATTGAGACAGGCATACTATTATTTTCTTTCTTACTGTTTACAAATTTCCAAAATTTTTTTGGATTAGCTTGGATCGAAATCTCAGTTGAATGTATATAATTAGCATAACAATTTTTTGATAAAATTTTGCACTGAGCTCTAAGTTGACTAAAACTTGCATAATTCCCAGGAGACCTGTTACTCTTGTAAATTAAATGGGCAGTCTTTTTGTCACGTATTAATTGTGTAAGTTCACTAGAATACCAACCAGGAAATTTCTTTGTACAAACTTTTTTCAATGGAACATACATATTAAGCACACAGTAAAGAATATCATAGAAAGTACCTATCATCTCGGAAAGTTCTTTATCACTTATAAGACTGTCCCAATCAATTGCTTCTAAGTATTGATAAATGCAAGGAAGATTAGCTTTATGAAAATCATAGTAGTATTCACCATCGCCTGCAGTAGTGTTCTGATCAAAGTGTAGCTGTAAGATAGATTCAAGTGGAGGATGATATAAGTCTGGAGGAATCAATATATCAACTGCCGAGGTTAGCACAAGCTCTTCTGATGAGAGAACAAGGTCTAGAATAGCGCCTCTAGAATTGACAATGTTATTTGATTGGAATAGATTATCAAGAGCACACATATTTGAGATAACACCAATCGCCTCCGTTTCTGCAAACGATGTATTAGGTTTAGCAGTTGCCGATGAGCAAAAGTCTTCAAGTTCCCAATCAGCTGATGGCAGGTTGTAGTCACCAAAGAGGTAAAATTTGGAATTTGAATATTGTTCACCTATACTAATAAGCTGATCGAAGTGCACTTGGTACTTGTTAGGTGTAGACTTTGGTGGAATATACAATGCTCTCAAGATAAACTTACCACACAAGTGAACAAAAAGTTGCTCAATGGAGGAATCTGACGGAATAATTTTAACGGAAAATTTCTTCTTAGTGGCTATTAAAACTCCTCCTCCTCTTACAAATTTGCTAGATTCAGGTGTACGATCTTGTCTGAAAATGTTGTAATTTGTCAATCCAAGTTCAGCATCATTGAAATCGGCAGTAAGCCAAGTTTCTGTAAAAATGATTACATTGTAGACACAGTTTGACACATTAATACTTAAATCAGTTAATTTGGTACGGAGTCCTCTAACGTTTTGGTAATAAAGAGATAGCTTGCCCGGATTTAGTGGTTTTTTTGCCTCTTTGTATTTTTTCGATATGGCACCTTTTATTGTGATGTGGCTTCATTTTTAATATGGTTCAAAATATACCTAAAAATGTAAATCATAAATAAATTTTCACATTATTACAAAATCTCCATAATCGTACTTAACCATATACAAATATGTGGTGGATTTGACAAATATTTAAAATATCTCGATAAAAACTAACTTTTTGAAAAAGTACTAAGAGATAAAAAAGTTTTTAAAACATTGTGCTTAACTAATGGCACTACAATAATAATTAAATTGGAACGTACACAAAAATTTGGGGGGGTTTAAAGGAACCAAACCCCCATAAAATTTTTATGGGGTATACAAATTTCAGTATAATTTTTTCTTAAAATAATACTGCTATAAGAATGCCACATGCCCATTTTCAATAAAAAATCTTTAATAGTTTTTGATATATTGGAAAAAAACGATTTTCATTTTGTAATTTCAAAGGGCTGTAACTTTTTTCACGTGCACATTTGTACTAAGGTAGGTTAGGTTCAATCGAACTATTTTTGGTCCCCGAATATGTGATTAAATTTATGACCTGTATTTTTGTTACACCCTGTATATTATGTAGCTTTTTCACTTAAGGACAGGAAAACAAACACATGGATAAGACAGAAAACCAAAGTCACCAATGTGGTACAAAAGTCACTAAAATTGAAATGGCAATACGCTGGACATGTAGCTAGGAGCGATCTTAACAACTGGCGCAACCTGGAGACCATACGAATACAAAAGACCCAGAGGCAGACCTCCTATGAGATGGACAGATGCTCTGAAACGAACTGCCGGGAAAAATTGGCTACAAGTAGCGTACAACAAGAAACAATGGAAAGGAAGACTTAAAGAGGCTTATGTTCAGATCTGGACGTGAATGGCTAGATGAAGAAGAAGAAGAAGAAGCTTTTTTACAGGCCTTTAAGGCCCAGAGCTTTGTTGTTCTTTTCCATACCTTTCTGTTACTTGTCAACTTATTCCAGTCTGTTATTCTCTTTCCGTTTAGGTCTTCTACTACTGCCTCTCTCCATCGCTTTCGTGGTCTTCCTCTCTTTCTTGTATAATCTGGTACCCTCCATGCTATTTCTTAAGTGTATGGTATTTTTTCTTAATTGTCATAATAAATCATTATCACAATTAAAGTTACTGCACATAATTTTAGCTTCTTTTTCACCATCATTATTTACCTGTTTCTATTATTTACATACTCTAATAATAAAACAAACTTCAGATATAATAGGTTCGGTTATCAATACAAAATTGCATGCTGCCTACATGCTAATTATTGAAATTAAGATAGTAGCAAACACAAAGCCAGATTTTTCATACTAAATCGGCTCGCGCAGCTAACTAATATTTTTAGTACTGAAATCAGTACTGAAATTAGCATAATGGCAAACGGGTCTAAGACAAGAATTTGTTCATATTATATGGCTGTTCAAAGTTTGCATACACTTGTGATTAGTTACTCGTTAAGTCCTTTCAACTATAACCCTTTCAAAAATAAGCACTTTGAACCAGTGAAACTCACATATTATTTATAAACAATACATAAGTAAATTAAATTGTAAAGCGGTAATAATTAATTTCATTTGGGATGCTAATTAAGGGATGATTTTCATTTTTTTTACAACAAAGTGATCAGCTTTATTTTGAGGGTTGCTAGAAGCTTGCCAGAACTTGCTTAGTTTTGATGCTATTAGAAACTTTTATAAAACAAACAAAAATAAAGCTTTTTTAAACACTTTAAAAAAGTTTTTATGAGTTTTTCGTGAAAAGTGCTTAATTTTTTGGTTATTTATCTTTGAAATATTCGGTTTGTAATTTTACAAATAAGAACCTACTTTTCATGAGCTCCTACTCTATTTCTACTGGGTCCACAGACTTTCTACATACACCATTTTTTAAATTTTTTTATAAGCTACAATTTTGCCAAAAAATTTTTCGATAAAATACTTAATTTTATAAAAAACATTTTCACTCGCAAATAATTCAAAAAGTATTGACCTAGTGAAAAAACTATGTAGAGCAAAGTTGATTAGTATTAGTCAGTTTATCCATTTACGGACTTATTTTGAACGTATGTTTTTTCATCCCCGAGAAGGCGTGGCTTTCACCATCCAAGTAAAAGCAACCAACGGCACAAGTCCAAAAGTGAAGTGGAGAGTAAGCGGAAATAAATCCAAATTTTCATGCAATTCTGTGGTAACCCTGAAAAATTATATATACGGTATCGCCGTATTTCACGTTCATTTTCTGACCTAATGGGCACATCAAAGCGATTTACAGAACCATAACAATTAGATAATTTTATTACTTATCTTATAACGCTTCGTTTATGTGTGGGCATAATTTTATTAGATTCATCATCATCATCATAAGTGGCCCGACAATCCGTCGTGGATCTTGGCTTGATCGCAAAGAAGTCACCACTCCTGTCGATTCCTGGCAACTTCCCTCCATCTTCTGACCCCTAGAATCTTTAGGTCTTCTTCTACATCATCAATCCATCTTCTTCGTGGCCGTCCTCTACTTCTTGTGCCCTCTGGTTTTGAAAAAGTTAATTTCTTAGTGTATTCGTGATCTGGCATTCTAGCAATGTGTCCAGCCCATCTAAGTCTCTGCACTTTAACGAATTTCACAATATCTGGATCGGTGTATAACCGACACAGTTCACAGTTGTATCTTCGACTCCATAGCACATTTTCATTTACGGCCCCAAAAATCTTTCTAAGAATTTTTCTCTCAAAAATACCGAGAAGTCTTTCATTTTGAGATAAGGACCACGTTTCAGCCCCATACAGGGTGTCCCGAAAAGATTGGCCATAAATTATACCACACATTCTGGGGTCAAAAATAGGTCGATTGAACCTAACTTACCTTAGTACAAATGTGCTCACAAAAAAAGTTACAGCCCTTTGAAGTTACAAAATGAAGATCGATTTTTTTCAATATATCGAAAACTATTAGAGATTTTTTATTGAAAATAGACATGTATCATTATTATGGCAGGATCATCTTAAAGTAAAATTACAGTGAAATTTGTCCACCCCTTAAAAATTTTATGGGGGTTTTGTTCCCTTAAACCCCCCAAACTTTTCTGTACGTTCCAATTAATTCATTATTGTGGTACCATTAGTTAAACACAACGTTTTTAAAACTTTTTTGCCTCTTAGTATTTTTTCGATAAGACAGTTTTTATCGAGATGCAACTTCTTTTTTAATATGTTTACATAAAAAGTTTATGGGGGTTTTGTTCCTTTAAACCCCCCAAATGTTTGGTACGTTCCAATTAAACTATTCTTGCGGTACCATTAGTTAAACACAGTGTTTTTAAAACTTTTTTGCCTCCTAGTCTTTTTTTGATAAGTCACCTTTTATCGAGATGTGGCTTCTTTTTCAAAATATACCTAAAAATGTAAATTATAAATAAATTTTCAGATTATTAACAGGTTTCTATAATCGTACTTACCATGTAAAAATATGTGGTGGGTTCGACAAATATTCAAAATATCTCGATAAACCCTGGCTTATCGAAAAAGTACGAAGAGACAAAAAAGTTTTAAAAACATTGTGTTTAACTAATGGTGCCACAATAATAATTTAATTGGAACGTACACAAAAGTTTGGGGGGGGTTTAAGGGAACAAAATCCCCATAAAATTTTTATGGGGTGCACAAATTTCACTTTAATTTTTTTTTGCTACCATAAGAACGCCACATGTGCATTATCAATAAAAAATCTCTAAGAGTTTTCGATATATGAAAAAAAAATCGATTTTCATTTTGTAACTTCAAAGGGCTGTAACTATTTTTATGTGAATTATTGTATATAAGTAAATCAGGTTCAATCAACCTATTTTTGACCCCAGAATCTGTGGCATAGTTTAAATTTCAATTTCCGACTTATCATCGACTTATTTCTTGTGCTTTAAATGATGACGCACGGGTAAAGATTCGCGGACTCAACTGCATATTTGTTTTTTTCCTCGTTTACCACAAGTCCTAATTGACTTGCCGCGTCCGCAAGCCTTGTAAAACACTGCACCATATCTCTCATACTTCTGCCCACTATAACTATATCGTCAGCGAATGCGAGAATTTGCGTTGATCTATTAAAAATAGTTCCATTCATTCTATTTAATTTTCTGACTGCCTTTTCCAAGGCAATATTAAAGAGGAGACACGCCAGCGCGTCCCTCTGTCTTAGACCATTATTAATGTCAAAAAACGTCGAGTTTTCTCCTTGAATTCTAACGCTTACATTTTGCATTGTTAGTGGTGTCAACTTAACCAACTTAGGTGGGATCCCAAAGTCTATCATTGCATTATATAATGCAGTTCTTTTAACACTGTCATAGACTGCTTTGAAGTCGACGTGGGTAAGAGATGGTGGGTATCTATGTTATAATCTAATGACTTTTTTAGAATCTGCATATGTGCTTGAATTTGATGTATACATAGTTGACTTTCCAGAAGTGAATCTGCATTGATATTGATCAACAATATCCTTTGTGAAAAGTTTTAGTCTTTCAAACAATACATTGCCGAATATTTTATATGCAGATGCTAGGAGAGTAATGCCTCTATAGTTCTTACAATCCAGTTGATCATCTTTGTTATGCAATGAACATATTCCCTTTAGCCACTCTTCTGGTACCAGTTCATTCTGCCATATAAGTACTGTTAATTTATGGATTGTTGCAAATAGTTGATCACCACCTTTTTTATACATTTCAGAACAGATTTCATCGATTCCTGGGGCCATATTGTCTTTGAGTTTTCTGACCTAATGGGCAACATCAAAGCGATTTGCAGAATCATAACAATTAGAGAATTTTATTACTTATAACGCCTCGTTTATGTGTGGGCATAATTTTATTAGATTGGTACTTCTTATCTCAATTTTCAAGGATAAATATATGTGTAAACAATTGTCAACAAAAGTACAACAAATTGTTGTGAGTGATGTAACAGAATCGATCTAATATGTTATAGAATAGAATAGAAATATGCTTTATTGCCACTGAAAATTTTTACAATTTTATGGACAAAGCTTACATACAGTCAAAAGAAAAACATAATATAAATAACAAATAACAACTACAATTTACTAAAATTAGATAAATCGTCAATAATGTACAGTATAAAATATAAAAGCCAAGACAAAAACAATTTATTGCAAAATTTATATATATGTTGCTTACTGACCAGAAAATCAAAATAAACTGCTCGTCAAAAGTTAGGGATATTATCAGATAATGCTTTAAAAACAAAAATAATCAAACGTAAAGGATAAATTTTTTTTTATTATAAAATAAATTAAGATCGCTGCATCTTATTTCTATAAAAAATCTAACAACTCAAAAATTGCTGAAAAGTTTCAGGGAGTAGCTCGTGTGCATCTAAGGGTCGTTTCACTACGGAGAGCAATAGATTGTATCCTTGCCTTGTATCTATTGTTGTCGTCCCCCTTCGTATTTACTCAGTGTTGTACGTTTGCCGACAGTATTACATGGGTACGATACATTGATCGGTGTAAGGCTTGGCGCCTCGTAGTGAACAAACCCTAAGGGTTTGCTCACCACGGAGAGCAATGGATTGTATCCTTGCCTAGTATCTATTGTTGTCGTCCCTTCGTATTTACTCAGTATTTGTTGTACGTTTGCCGACAGTATTTAAAATATTGCATATATTTTACCTGGTATTGGATACATGGGTACGATACATTGATCGGAGTAAGGCTTGGCGCCTCGTAATGAGCACAACTTTATGCTCTCTAGAGTCGATCCCAAGCATGTTCAATGCAGTTGAGATCAGGAGACCTGAATACCTTGATTTTCTCGAGCTTCAACTACAGTGGCAGACCGATGCGGAGTTACATTATCATCAAGAAAAAAGAAGTCTTGACCACTAGCGGCGTGAAAATGTAGAATAATATTGTTGATGACCAGAGCCGTGCGATACATCTTTTCAATATGATGCAAATCTTCGAAATGCCGCCCCTTAAGTATTTTGAAACTTAATTTTATTTTTATTAAATGAAACTACACAAAATGAACCAAAACTTTTATTTTAAAAACAAAACATACCTTAAATTAAATGAAATATGTATTAACATATCATTTACAAAAATTAGAATTTTGCCTTCTGACTTTAATTTTGGCAAACTGTCAATCCGGTTGGTGCAGTCTAAAGTAGCAGCTAGTGAGGACTCTTGAAATGAGTGCTAAATTGATCCAGATGAAATGAGTCCAATGATCGTAATCGAATTGGCGCCTTTTTCTCGTGGCTCGAATTTCATTTTCAGCTGGAAATTCGGAACTTAATATCAAGATTTTCTGCAATTTCATTAGCAGTAATTTTCATTTGGTCATAGCTAGATTGTCTGTAACTTTTAATTTTTTCTGTAGTTGCTGACAACATTTTTACACAATCTGACTTTATAGTTACATGCTGCAACATCTTTATACTACACCGCTTTTCCATAACTTTTCCAAATTTGTCAAAATAAGTCTGTTAAACCTTCACCGGTTGAATCACTAGCTTCAAAAAAACCAGTAAAAATAATTCCTCGATAATTTACTCTGACTAGAATTAAAAGCGACAACTCTTATCGTCAGAGCTGTTTAATATTAGTGGAGTCACTGAAGGTTTTCACCTCCGATTTCGTTGAACCTTCATCGATTTTCATGAAAATTGGTGAGTAGTTAGAAGATACTTCAAGGAACAAAGGTGACATGATGCCAACTTGCGCTTTTACCCTGGGGGTGGATACCACCCCTTCTCGTGGGTGAAATTTTGTTATTAAAAATAATTCCAGAAATCTATAGAGGGGCAACTTCTAAGCAAAATTTGTTATATAAAGTTATTAACATAAATCAATACTTTTTGAGTTATTAAATATCAAAGATTTTATTTTTTCTTAAAAGAAATGCATGTGTTAAAGCTGTTTTTCACGTATTACTCAAAAACTATAACCTTTTGTAAAAAAGCTATAATTACCAAAATTAAAGATAATAAAAAATTTAATACCCTCAACACTTAAAGAACTAAACTAATGTTATTTCAAAGTGAGTTATGGGTAATTGAATGTATATTTTTTTCGACGAGTACTCAAATCTAAGTCTTCAAGCTTACATAACGGGAAAACGATGCATTTTATATAATATACTTGGTAAACACTTGCCAAAGTACTTCGCAATACCTATCAAATGAGCTCCAGTAGAAGTCAATAGCATCAAAATTAAGCAAGTTATGATAAAATAAATAAGAGAACCCTTTCGATTTTTTTAGGAAAAAGTGAAAAATAAAACATACGCAATTTCCATAAAAATAAAAATTATTAATAATCCTCACAAGAATTTCTTTAGGTTAACATAGTTAATGATTTCAACAATTTTGACCGGTTTAGAATGCATATTTTTGAAAAAAAGATATAATTTTAAAAAATCAGAATTTTTAAAATTATCGTACTTTTCATTTTCTTTTGATAATAACTCCAAAAATACTCAATATACGTAAAAAATCATATTTGATTAAATTTTAGTTTTTTCTGTTCCAAATACTTTATCCATTTTACTATTTCCGTAGAGTAAAAAATAACCGAGATAGAAACGTTTAATATTTCAATTTTGCTGCGAGAACCATGTAACAGGATCCATTTAATCTTTTATTTTTAAAAAAGTAAGAGGTTTTAAAGACTAATTTTGACGTTTTTTAATAGCTCTTGGAATCAAATTCTAATTAGTTTTTAGGTGAACCTTATATCTTAAAAACTAACAGAGGTGTTTACAAAAAAACAATAATATTTTTTGGAAAATTTTTGGTGCATAAATTTTAATGCTAGCAACTTGTTACAGGGCTTGTTTGATAGATATTTCTATGAACTTTGACAAATGTTTAATAAGTTTATGTTATAAAATGCACCCATTTTCCCGGTATTTAAGCTTGAATACTTAGATTTGGGTACTCAACGAAAGAAATATACATTCAATTACCTATAACTCACTTTTAGTTAATATTAAAAGGTTTTTCTAGTAAGGAGTTTGTTTTATTTTTTATTAGCCTCAATTTTGATAATAATAACTTTTTTTAAAAAAACTTACAGTTTTTGAGTTATTTATGAAAAATCGGTTAAAAACATACATTTTTCTCACGAAAAATTAGAATCTTTGATATTTAATAACTCAAAAAGTTTTGATTTATTTTAATAAATTTATATAATAAATTTTGCTTATAATTTGTCCCTCTATCGAATTGTGGGGTTATTTTTAATAAAATAATTTTCACCCCCGAGGAGGGGTGCCATCCACCTCCAGGGTAAGAGCGCAAGTTAGCACCATGTCACCTTTGTTCCTTGAGATATCCTCTAACCACTCACCAATTTTCATGCAAATCGATGGAGGTTCAACGAAATCGGAGATAATAGCTCATATCCACCTTCAGTGACTGCACTATATGACTTACGTCTGAGGTACAATCGGCGATTATCGAAAAATATTTAGCTATTGTGCTCTCTTGCACTCAAGAACCAGCTTACAGCTGATCTTGGTTGTTTCCAAAGCCCTTAGCGCTGCCTGGCTGTCAGAGCAGATAGAGATGGTCCTGCCTGAGCAAGCCCTGTCTGTAATCTCTTGAGCACATACTAGGATCGCAAAGATCTCGGCCTGAAAAACTGATGCATGAGAGCTGAGAGCCTGGCTAGACTCAAATCCGACTCCACCACCATACATTCCAGCACCTGCCCGCTCGTCCAATCTAGACCTATCTGTGAACCAGGTGAGCCCATTACAAGTTAGTCTGGGTTCTCGTTCTACCCACTCATCCCGGTCAGGAAATTGAACCAAGAAGGAGGATGAGAACTCTAATTGAGGGGCTGTGCTGTCTTGTACCATACAAAGTAAAGAACAACACTCGATAGCCTGTCTCCAAATGTCACAATGTCCCATCCGCCCATTCATTCCCAACCAGTATCCAGAGCAGTTGAGACGATAGGCTGCCATCATAGCTTCATGCTCTACAATGAGATGTAGAGGAGGTAAATCCAGCAGAACCTCAAGAGCTGCTGTGAGTGGTCCTCATGGCTCTTAAGATGCCAACCGCTGTAGGTGAGCCAACTGGACCTTGACTGAAGACAGTCTAGCCCGGGGCCACCACACGATTGCCGCATACGTCAGTATAGGCTTTATCATGGATTGGAATATCCAATGTAGAATTTTCGGCTGCAGACCCCACTTGGCTCTGAAAGTTCTTCTGTACGCCCAGTAAGCTGCAGCGACCTTCTTCAACTTGGCGTCCAGATGTTCCTTTTATGTCAGTTTAGAATCCAGAGTCACTCCTAGGTACTTCACTGACTTGGAAATCGATAATGTTTTGCCATAGAAGCTAAGCTCTCTAGTAGATCCGATGACCCTTCTCCGAGTAAACGAAACCACAGCAGTCTTCTCAGAATTAACTCAGAGTGACTGCCCTCGGCACCATTCTTCAACGAGCCCGAGAGCCTATTTATAATAAAAACTTAAAAAGACTTTAAGGAAGACTACCATTTTGCCTTAAATATATTTACAAAGAAATATAGCACTGAGGCATACTCTGTACTGGATAAATATGTGTACTGTCTCTGTAGCCTGTGCTTGGCTAAGAGTGGCACATTAAATAGGATTTTTCTATTCATTATGATGAAAATGAGATAATAAATTATTTGTTATACTATAAAATGTCCTATGTTTTAGGTAATCATGAGTAAAAGAAACAGTCCTGTTCCGGAAGAAGAACCACCAGCCCCAGAAGAGTATGTTGTAGAAAAAATTCTTGATAGTCGTATTAATGATCATGGTATTAAAGAGTACTTCTTAAAATGGATAGGCTATGAAGAAAAAGACAACACCTGGGAACCAGAAGGTAACTTAGATTGTCCTGGACTAATTGAAGCTTTTGAAAAGGAAAAGGCTAGGAAAGACAAAGAAAATGAGAGAAAACGCAGACCAAGCACTTTAACAGAACAAAGATCAGTGAAGAAAAAAACTGACGACAAAAAATCATTAGGCTTCGATAGGGGGTTAGAGCCAGAGAAGATAATTGGTGCTACTGATAGTCCGGGTAATGCTTTTTATTATTTTGTTTTATTAAGTCTCAATATTGTAAAATGCATGAATTATGGCTTATTGCAGTCAATAAGTTTTTCAATTTCTATCATATTATCATATGTCCAAGACAATGATTTAAATCTTCGTTGCTTTTCTAAGAAATATACTATACTGTTTTTACTCAACTAAAACCTTAAAAGATCAGAAGTCTCTCGTCTATGGCGCTACAGCCCAAGTTGGGCCCTGGCCTCCCCTAGCTTCCGCCTCCCAATATCTGTCTCTCTACAAGGGCAGCAAAAATGACAGAATGTAAACTGGCAGCAAAACTATACCTATAGTGTGGCGAAACAAAAGAAGTATTGATATCAAATTAAGAATCTACAAGACAGCTACCAAAATGCACAAACTAGACCCGAAACATCAAAGACCAAAAGATAAGCAAAAGAAATTAAGATATTTGTAGATTAGCTGAAAAGGCTATTGATGGAAAAATACAGGAATAAAGAACCAAACGCTCATATGGTATTCATTGATCTTGAGAAAGCATATGGAGTTCCTCGATTCTGTGGTGGGCACTCGATAAGAAAGGAGCCCTGGTGACTATGTAAAGATTGTGCGAGATATGTATGAGGGAGTAACGACTAGTGGTAGGACAGCTGTGGGAGAGATAAATGGGGTGTGATAAATTTCAAGAAGAAGATAAATTTCATGTGAAAGTAGGATATACTCTTTCTCAGAGACTTCTTTCAGTGCGTGACCGTTTTTCGATTTATTTCTAACGCATTAAGTTGGAAGTGACAGAAAAAAAGGTATGTCCGTGAATATACCCATTTGTAACATTTATTCTAGTTGTTGATAGATGGCGCTATAATAAAAAAAATGATTTACGTATTGTCTATCCTCTTCAGCCCAAAGAAAAAAGTTTTTATTATTTTATTAATATTTTCTATTTTCTCTCCTCATTTGTGAAAACAATAAACGAAAATCTATAAAAACTATAAAAAAATTATTTGACACACATAATATGACAGGTTCAGCATGATGGACATCAGGATTTAACTTTCATATAATTTAAGTATGAAACTGAAAAAACATTCTGGTTCAGGAGAAATAGACATACATTTTGCATTTTGTACAAAAGAATCTCGTTTTCTTAGTGCATCCAAGAGGTTTAGGCAACGCGATAAGAATTTCTATTGCTGACAGAGCTTATTGGGAAATGGTCATTACTGGTTTTTCTTACATCTATAGGCGGTAACTGGAAAACTGTAGACTTTTTACAGGAGTTATGGGAACTTCATCTTCAGATGTCTCTGGTTCTCTTGAAATAGACGCACTAGCTTGCCTCCCACTTGCAGGCTTACCACCTAGAGCTAGTGACCTTCGAACATACATCTTAAATTCCTATAAATCCATTTCCTTTGATCATTATCGCTATCTTCACTGACTAAAAAATCGTTATCTGTCAAAATAGCCTCCAATTCACGTTCCATCAATATCCTTTTACTATTTGTAACTAAACTTAAAAAACGTAAGTATGGTAACATATTTTGCTAACTAAGTCCCAATGTCCAAAATGCTGGACAAAAAGTTTAGAGGACCCCTGACGTGTCCAGTTGTAATTATTTTCAAATATATATTTACCACAAATACCTCCAATCATCAAGTAACATACATTAAAAACAATCAATACTGTAAAATACAGAAAAACACTGCAACTTACTTTATTTTTGTGGAGCCACCATCATAACTTAAAAAAATTTCACCACATGTAACAACAAACTACCGAGGTAGACGCTGTTGTCAAATTTTTGAAACGAGTAAATTTGACTTATAAATAGGAAGTCCAATATGCTTTCAATATAGGACGCAGCGATGCTCAACCCGAATAGTCACTGTGTAATAAATTAGTAAACATTGTCCAGCTGGCTGGACCTATGGACTTAGGAGGCTATATGACTATAATCTGTACAATAATTTATACGATTATACAAATCAAAGAACATACCTTTTTATAATTGCAATAAACACGATTGATTTGCTTTTATACCAAATTTCAAAAAAGGGCAATAACCTTTTCATATTTGGCTGATTATGATTCTGACAACTGTCAGATTTCACTAAAATGTCATTCAATGATTCCGTACATTCTTAAAACCATTAAAGTCAAAATTAATTACAGTGTAAAATACTGAGAAGAACTTTATATTTTATTCGTATAGATATGTAATGGGTTAAATAATTTTTTCCAATTATAGCGACATCTGTCAACAACTAGAACAAATGTTATAAATGTCTATAATCACGGACGTACCTTTTTTTCTGTCACTTGTGACGTAATGAAAAAAGCCTGAGAAGCACCATAACAGCAAAAAAAAACTACAAGGTAACATCCCATGGTGCTTAATGTATGCTGATGTTTTAGTGCTAGTAGGAAATAGTGAAAGAGACTTAGAACAAAAACAAAAACTGGAACAGTGGTGACAAGCTCTGGAGGAAAAATATTTAAAACTTAGTAGGACAAAAACAGAGTATCTGGAATGTTCATTTAAAGATGTGAGTTCTACAAATAAAATGATATCTTTGTATGGTGAAATGATTGTGAAAAGCGAGAGTTTTAAGTACCTAGGATCGGTATTACAGATTTAATACCGATAGTAGTAATGGGGAAATGGATTCAGATGCATGCAATAGAATTAGGGTTGGATGGATGAAATGGAAGGAAGCGATGGAATGGTGTGTTGTTTTGTGACAGAAAAATTTCAATGAAGCTGAAGGGAATATTCTATAAAACAGCCATAAGACCGGCTATGATGTACGGAACTGAATGTTATGCAGTGAAAAAGAAAGAGGAACAACGAATGCATGTGGCGGAAATGAAAATTCTTAGATGGATGAGTGAAGTGACAAAAAAGGATAAAATTAAAAATGAGTAGGGGAAGTCAAGGTGTGGCACCAATTGATGCCAAAATGAGAGAGCATAGGTTAAGATGGTTTGGTAATGTTCAACGTCGAAACACTAATCACCCAATACGAAGAATTGCTGAAATGCAGATTCCTGGAAGGAGTTGGAGAGGAAGACCAAAGAAGACCTGGGGGAGACGCTTAGGCAGGACATGCTAGTAAAGAGGATTAATATTGATATGACCCAAGATATAATTGTATGGAGAAATGTAATTAGGGAAGTCGACCCCGCATAGGGATAAGGCAAAGAGAATGATGATGATGATGATGTAGAATAGCTGAAAAGATACCTAACAGAAAAAAGCAAACCTGTAAAGCTATTTTTACAGTATGAAATTTTCATGCTACGCAAGAGCTGGATTATGTAACTGTGCCTGCCAACGTGGTATTTACAAGCAATATCTCTGCTAGACGAAATATTAGATTGTGTTCTATTTTTCATGCTATTTTGATGCAAGTTGTTGGCAATATAGCAAAATGTATAGTTTAAAATAAAACTTAACGCCTTATTGTGTAAGTTTAAATCTTATTTATTGGATGTAATAATTTGTGATTTATATTTGAATATATTTAATGCTGGACTTAAATTTCCAATATCTAAAGTTAATGGTTTTGAGCGGCGCAGGATAGACAGGGTTGTAAACAAGGGGAGGGTATCTATGTTCAGCAGTGGACTTTTGAGGCTGGATGATGAATGTTTTGATATATTTTTTCTCTTGGCAACAATGAAAGTGGTATCTAAAATTACATAAGAAATAGCTGTGATGTGAACATATCAGACTAGGCAAGAGATATGCCATGCAAGACGGACTTGCATAGCATGAGACTTGCATGACCTACAGTAGGAAAAATGAAAGAATACCCATGAACGAACATATAAAACACGCTGTATTTTCCTGTCACCGTGTCACACAAAAAATTGGCCAACGCAAGTACATGTAATAATTATTATTTGCGCTGTATATGTACTTGCGCTGGGCAATTTTCTTTGTCACACGGTGAAAGGAAAATACAGCGTGTTTTATATGTTCGTTCATGGGTACTCTTTCATTTTTCCGACTGTAGATGTACCTAAAGCTGCTGTTATACATACATAGGCCAGCAAATGAAGCATTTTGGCTCGCAATTTTTTCGTCCAGCATGTATTTACTTGAAATTTTCGCAGAAAGTAGGAAATAGTGAAAGGATCATTTTCTATATCATGCCGCTGTACGCTAAAACCTTGGGGGTGATTGCCACCCCATCTCGGGGGTGGGAATGTTTAATTACATTTTAACCATGTAAATCGATGTAACTAGTGATTCTAAGAAAAAAATGTTTTTACATTTTCTTCGTAAAACTAATATTTTTCGAGTTATTCGCGGTTGACAGTAACAGTTTTTCGACGAAAAAATCCACCTTTTTGAGGGTTTTTTCAGAATAACTCGAAAAATATGCATTTAATAAAAAAAACTATATATATCAAAATTGTATCTTTTGGTAACACAACCCAAATTATTTTTCTATAATATTTTTACGACCAATACGAACCGAGATACAGCATGTTAAAGGTTAGCTTTTTTCGTGAAATGCACAATTTGAAATATTCAGTGCCGAAAAACTTTGCATTTTTCGAGGAAAACTGAGATAATATTTTTCAAGCATACAATTAGACCTTTAAAAAAATAATAAAAAGTTTCTAGCATAAAAATTGAGCGACTTATGATCAAAAAAAGGTAGGTGCCTGCTTTTCTCTACGAAAACCTCTTCACCTTTCTGTAATTCCTTTTATATTTGCATTATAAATACACCCAAGAAGTGTGACATATTTAAAAGGCCTAATTTTGGAAACATTGGAGTTTAAAGAAAAATAGATTTTTTGCAATTTCGTATTTTTCACCTTTTTCTTCAAAATATCTCGGAAAATACTGGAGACACGAAAAAAAATGATAGATTACTAAATTGTAGCTTTTTTAATAACTAAAATTTTCTTGTGCATATATTTTCATTACAGTGAATAGTACACCCCCTTATTCGAGCCCTTTAAACCCACCCCAATTAAAAACTACGGGATCTTATGGAATTTAATTTACATAGTCTTATAGCTCTTCAAAAATCCTATAAAATCATTTTTGAAAAAACTTTTTATCGCCAAAAATGAAGGAGCTATGTTTATAACACGAATTTTTGTTTTCGAAAAATTTGAATAGTCTGCTTAATATAGCATTTTCAATGTATGTATAATACCACAGAACCGATTCGTATACTGGAAGATGAATAAAAAACTACAGTGGAGTCCCGATATAACGAACCCTGATATAAAGAATTCCCCGATATATCTAACGAATTTTTTTAAATCTCCTTCAAACGTCCATAACACTCAATGTAAAAAATACCTCTATATAATGAATTATATCGATTTTAACCCTCGATATAACGAATTTTTACGATTTGCGGAAATAAATTAAAACCCCTGTATAATGAATATTAAGTGTAGCTAACCCCTATACAGGGTGTCCCGAAAAGATTGGTCATAAATTATACCACAGATTCTAGGGTCAAAAATAGGTTGATTTAACCTCACTTACCTATTTACAATAGTCCACACAAAAAAAGTTACAACCCTTTGAATTTACAAAAATGAAAATCGATTTTTTTTCATATATCGAAAACTCAGACATTTTTTATTGAAAATGAACATGACGCATTCTTATGGCAGCATCATCTTAAAAAAAAATTAAAGTGAAATTTGTGCACCCCATTAAAATTTTATGGGGGTTTTGTTCCCTTAAACCCCCCCAAACTTTTGTGTACGTTCCAATTAAATTATTATTGTGGCACCATTAGTTAAACACAATGATTTTAAAACTTTTTTGCCTCTTAGTCCTTTTTCGATAAGCCAGTGTTTATTGAGATATTTTGAATATTTTTCGAATCCACCACATATTTGTATATGGTAAAGTACGATTATACACTATTATACAGTCTGTTAATAATCTGAAAATTTATTTATAATTTACATTTTTAGGTATATTTTGAAAAAGAAGCCACATCTCGATAAAAAGTGACTTATCAAAAAAAGACTAAGAGGCAAAAAAGTTTTAAAAATACTGTGTTTAACTAGTGGTACCATAAAAATAGCTTAATTGTAACGTGTACAAACATTTGGGGGGTTAAAAGGAACAAAACCCCCAAAAAATTTTTATGTAAACATATTATAAAAGAAGCAGCATCTCGACAAAAACTGGCTTATCGAAAAAATACCAAGAGGCAAAAAAGTTTTAAAAATGGTGTGGTTAACTGATGGTACCACAATAATGAATTAATTGAAACGTACACAAAAGTTTGGGGGGGGGGGTTTAAGGGAACAAAACCCCCATAAAATTTTTATAGGGCGGACAAATTTCACTATAATTTTGTTTTAAGATGTTCCTGCCATAAGAATGAAACACGTCCATTTTCAATAAAAAATCTCTAATAGTTTTCGATATATTGAAAAAAATCGATTTTTATTTTGTAAGTTCAAAGGGCTGTAACTTTTTTTATGAGCACATTTGTACTAAGGTAAGTTAGGTTCAACCGAACTATTTTTGACCCCAGAATCTGTGGTATAATTTATGACCAATCTTTTCGGGACACCCTGTATAACGCACACAAACCCTGTATTACGCATTTTTCCGTTCCAAACCTCGGTTTAGCGTAGTTGAGTATAGATAGTGGCGACTCACAGACAAGTCGAGACATGAAAACAATCGGACCTACTTCCTGCTCCCTACCCTACAACCATCAATCAGTCGAAACGTCAATAAAAATCATTTTTTAATAATATTGTGGCTTATTTCCCATTATAAATAGTTAAAACATCAATCAGTCAGTGCAGCATTGACGCTGGTGTTTGTTTACACTTTGATTAATACCTAGTGTACTCCTAGAGTACACTCCTGTACTATTCAGATTAAAGAACCCCTTTTTAACGAATATTGGGCGCATTTAACCTCGATACAGCGAACCCCGTTATTGAAAAATTCTCGATATACCAAATTTTCTTTCGGACCCTACAGATTCGTTATACCGAGGTTCTACTGTAGTTGTATTTGTACATATTTGTAAATTCGTATTTTTGTGTAAATAAATGTTTTTGTAATTCTTTAATTCTACTTTTTTTTCTGTATAGATCTATTAAATTATCTATTTATAAAAATTGCAGTGTTATTAAGGGTGGTTTTTAAGGGTTGAAATATTATGATATTATATCCTTTAGCATAAAACAATCATTATTTAACCAATCAAAACCAAATGTTACCCATATTAAAGTTTACAATGTTTTTATATAATTTTTGACAATAAGGGGTAGTTTACACCAGTGCCGGCTAGTCCTAAGAAGCCACGGAGCTATGGCACTGGCTCTGAAAAACGGAGCTATCGGAAAATATATTGATCAGTAAAAATACATATTTTTACTATGCTTTTTGGTTTTTGAAGTTATACTTCTTTAGGCGCGATTTCATTGAGGGTGAAATTTTAATAATCTTGGCGCATGCGCACACCGACAGTATGGTATTAGTCGTTATACGGGCTCTGATTGGGTGTTGAAATGATCTGTCAATAATTGTTCAATATGGAGGTTATCGGTGTAAACAAAAATATTGTATATATTAGTTTTTATTGTTGTGAGGACAGAAATAAAATAAAATTTATAATTATAGTGACTTTTTAAATAGTTTTGAAAAGCCGCAGGTACGTAATTCTAAATGTTTTAGTTGTATTCCAATAAAAAATTATCTTCATACCTATCTATTTGGAAAATGTAAAAAAATAATGTACCTAGTTACCTATTAGTAGGCAATGCTTTAATTTACATAATCTGATTACGAACAAACTTTCTACAAATCTTCATCTAATATATCGTTTTCTTACTCTATATTTTGTTGTATTTTAATTCGACAAAAATCAAACTAATAATTTAATTAAATTCATATAAATAAACAAAATGTCAAAAAGTTTATGGTGTAAACGTTTAGTTTGTGTATATTCCCACATGACGTATACGCTAAGGTGGTCCAGTGGAAAATCGCTTCGACATTCTTACGGCGCGATAGACGTGAAGTGGGTTCAATCCCCAAGCAAGTTATTTTTTTATTTTTTTTTATAGATTTTATAATTGTAAGTATATTATTATTATAATTTTTTTCAGAAAATACGTATTTAATTAAAATTTTTGGCAACAATTATTGTTCAGAAATCATTTGTGGCATTTTTCAATGTGTTTGTGTGTGTTTTATTCTTTTATTTTTTTAATTTTTGGTATTGTTTTAATAAAAATTTTTGGAAAGTAGTAGAGAAACTGTTTAAAGTATATTGATTTCGATGAAATCATATAATAGAAGTATAACTTCTTACGTGCGTACAAAGTACACACATTCTTTTTTTTTAATATCAATGTATTATCTACATACATTATTTATCATTACCTATGTAATTTAATCTCCACGAAAAAACATGTAATTCATGTGACTTAACTCTGCCCGAGCACCATTCCGTATGGCTCGAGATTTGACTTAAACAGTATAGGAAAAGGGAGACGCGGTCAGCGTACAACCAACGCCGGTGCTTATGAGATTCCGAGCCAGGCAAACTTTGGCTCGAGTGTGTTTTAGAATGTGATTTTGCCAGTGTATTAGAATGGTTTTCGCTTATCTAGGTATAACCAGAGAATCGAGTGTTTGCTCTGTTTAAATTTTGCTGTTTAGTGAAGAAATTAGCTGTTTGTTAGTGAAAACTCACTCGCTGGACGAGAAAATTCAAATCAAGGAACTTGGTAGACCACTTCCAGATTTAAATATATCAATTACGCAGAAAGCTTCAACATCTAGCTCTTCAAATTTTAAAGGCCGTTTAAGGAAGTTCAATAGAAATATATAGTTATTCAAAAAATAGCTTAATTTGTGGATGTGATGAAAAAATGCATTTTTCTGTTTCGTGTGTGTTTTGTCTGGGAGTGATTCTACATGGGCAAGACATGGTGTCGTTGATTTAGTGCATACCTATTTACGAAAAAATAAAAACTCATGAAAATAGCAAGGAACAGTTTAAAAAGCATTTAGCAGTTAGCATTTAAAAATACTAAAGTATGCTTCTTTTCATGAGCATTTTTCAGTGCGTCACAAATGATAGAAAAAAAGGTAAGTCCGTGATAATATACATTTTAGTGACATGACATTTTAGTTAAATCTGACAGTTGTCACATTTTATTTGCAATTTGGCATAAAATCAAATGAATTGTGTTTATTGCATTTATAAAATGGTATTTTCTTTCATTTGTATAGTCTTATAAATTGTTCAGATTATATGCGTATATATATTATATAATTCGCAAATTATTTTATTTTCGATTATGGCGCCATCTATTGACAACTAGAATAAATGTTACCGACGAAATGTAATCACCGACGTGCGTTTTTTTCTGTCACATACAATTTAATGCGTTAGAAAGAAATAGAAAAACTTTGACGCACTGAAAAATCCTCATGAGAAAAATGCATAGTACGTTACCTATTGTTAATAGTTTGTTAGTCTTGTTCTTGTTGTTGGTTTGTTATGACATAATATCGTTAATCTTTGCCTTATTTTAATAATTCTTTATCCATGCGATCATCTATTTATACATAAATGCTAATTTTAAAGATAGTGCGTCAAAAAGCGAAAAATCCTTTTTCATCCAGTACCCGTCAAATTTACTTATTAAGTTGTGTAAAGAGTAAATTTACCTACGGTAAATTTATCTACTTGTGCTCCGCCTCGTTTAGTGGTCACGAGCCGCCACTGGTTTACACCCCTAAAAATAATCAATGCCCTTGAGCATGATATAGAATATGAAGTACAGGGTGAGATGATCCTCATCCCAAAGTTTTATGTAAATCGATGCAAGCCGAAATTATTCTTTTAGGATAAGTCAGTTTTTTATATAGGGTGTCCCAAAAGTAGTGGAACGGTCGAATATTTCGCGAACTAAACATCGGATCGAAAAACTGAAAAATACGTGTTCAATCATTTTTAAAAATCTACCCAATGACACCAAACACCAACCCCCACTACACCCCCTGGAGGTGGGGTGGGGGGTAACTTTAAAATCTCAAATGGAAACCCCTAGTTTTTCATGCAGATTTGGATTCTTTACGTAAAAGTAAGCAACTTTTATTCAAGACATTTTTTCGAACTGTGGATAGATGGCGCTATAATTGGGAAAAACCATTTATCCTGATCCATCCATCCAATGGCACTACAGCCCAAATCGAGCCTTGGCCTCCTTCAATAAGCTTCTCCAATCATTTCGATTTACCGCTGTTCTTTTCCATGAACACGTTCCCAGAAAGTTCCTGGCATCCTCATCGACTTCGTCTTCCCATCTCTTTTTAGGTCTTCCAACAGGTCTTCTTCCCTGCATTTTTGCATTCAGCAATTTTCTGGGGATTCTATTCTCATGCATGCGGACCACGTGCCCTGCCCACCGTAATCTCTGCAGTTTAGTGTGTTGTGCTAGAGTTGGTTCGCTATATTGCTCGTATATTTCTCTATTATACCTAATTCGCCAGTTGTTATTTTCACTTATTGGGCCCAGTATCCTACGTAATACTTTTCTTTCAAACACATCTAATGCATTGGCAGATTTCTGTGTCACCACCCATGTTTCGCAGCCATAACTTACTATGGGCCTGATTATTGTTTTATATACCCGGAGTTTTGTTTTCCGGTGTACGTCTCGCGATTTGAATATGTGGCCCATCGCGAAATAGGCTTTATTTGCCAGCACAAGCCTTCTATTTATTTCCGGTTCTTCTTCATTGCTTGCAGCCAGATCCATTCCTAGGTACGTGAATCTATTCACATGTTCTATATCGTCAATAAAGTGTTGTTGCGCCGGTCTATTTGATCTGGTTTGTATGAGTAGTTTTGTTTTATTTGTGTTTATTGCTAGCCCTACTGCTTCTGCACTCTATTTCAACTCAACGTAGGTTTCTTCCGCTGCATTCATTGTTCTGCTCATTATGTTTATATCATCCGCGTATGCTGCTAATTGGGTAGATTTGTTTGAAAGTATGTTATTTCCGCTTACCGTCAACTGTCTAATTACATATTCAAGAACAAGATTAAAAAGCGTTGGAGCCAGTCCGTCGCCTTGTTTCAGTCCTTGCGTTATCGTAAACGCATCAGTGATCTGTCCTTGAATACATACTTGTGCTTCTGTTTCTGTCATTGTCATTTGCACTAGTCGTATTAATTTTGATGGTATGCCAAATTCTTCCAATATATTAGGTAGAATTGTTCTATCTATTGAATCATAGGCTTGTTTAAAATCTACAAAGAGATTGTAAACGTCCATGTCATATTCCCATGCTTTGGCTAGTATTTGTTTAACTGTAAATAGTTGGTCAATGGTAGATCTATTTTGCCTAAACCCTGCTTGATATTCCCCGATGATTTTTTCCGTGAGAGGTTGAAGTCTTCGATTAAGGATGTTTGTGAATATTTTGTATCCCGAACAAAGTAAAGAGATGCCTCTATAATTCTGACACAACAGTCTGTCTCCTTTTTTATGAATAGGGCAGATTATACTTTTCTTCCATTGTTGGGGGATTTCTTCTTCTATCCATATCTCTCGTATTAGCTGATACATCTGTTGTGTCAAATTCCTTCTTCCTTGCTTGAGTAGTTCTGCCGGTATTTTATCTATTCCCGGTGCTTTATGGCTTTTTTGTATGTGGATTGCCGTTTGGACCTCCTCTAGCGTTGGGGGTCTAGTTAATTCATTTTCTTCTCCATCTTCCCCCAGCTCTTGTTGTTGTACCTCCTGCCGTGCCTGCTGCTGCCTCTGTTGTTGTAATGGTGGTTGTGCCCCTTTGTTTAATACTTCCTTAAAATATGTCATCCAGGTTATCTTAATTTCGTCCATATCGCTAATGATTTCACCCTTCTTATTTTTGCAGAGGCTAGTCTTCGGTTTGTATCCCTGTCTTAAATGTTTAATAAGTTGGTATGCACTACGTGTTTCGTTTTCCTTAAACTCCCTCTCTATGTTTAGTATCCGTTAATTTTCATACTTTCTCTTTTTCTGCCTGCACAGTTTATCTGCTCTTCGTCTTTTGTTCTCAAATTCTGTTTTTCTCTCTCTAGTACGTCTGAGTATGTAATTCTTATGTGCTTCATTTCTTTCCTGTATAGCTTGTTTGCATTCTTCATCGAACCATGTTTCTTCTCTCCGTTGTGTCTTTGTTCCTATGACTTATTTCGCTGTGTTTAGTATGATACTGCTTATGGTGTTCCATTGATTTTCTATTGTGGAGTCTGCTCTGTTTTCTTCTAGTAATTTTTCATCCACTGTTCTCTCAAATATTTCTTGTACCTCAGGGACTTAGTTTTTCTTGTTTTGGATATTTTTCCTTTACCTGTCGACTGATTTTGCATCTAAACCGTGTCTGCACTAGTAGATGGTCTGAGTCACAGCTTGCGCCACGTCTGCTTTTTACATCTAATATACTCGTCGCCATTCTTTTTTCAGTCAGTATATGGTCTATTTGATTTATTGTGTTTCCGTCAGGTGATATCCAAGTGCCCTTGTGTATGTCCCGATGTGGGAAGCATGTCGAACTGATAATCATATTCTTTCCAGCTGCGAAATCTATTAGAAACTGACCATTCTCATTTGTGTCTCTATGCAAACTATGTTTCCCTATTACCCCTATGTACTCTTCTTCTTTTCCGATCTTGGCGTTTGTGTCGCCTATCACCATTTTAATGTCGTTTCTTGGTATTGAGTCATATATTCGTTCTAGATCTTGATAAAAGGCTACCTTAGTGTCTTCTTCCTGTTCATTTGTGGGACAGTGTACATTTATAAGGGTTATGTTAAAGAAATGCGTTTTTATCCTAAGCTTGCAGATTCTTTCATTGATGGCTTGAAAATCTGTTATCAGGTGCTTCATTTTATTATCTACGATAAAGGCTACTCCAAATTCTTTATTTCCTTCATCTTTACCGCTATACAGTATAGTGTGTGTTTTAGTGTCCCGGATACCTTTTCCCAACCATTTAGTTTCTTGTACTGCAGTGATTCCTATTTTATATCTTTTCAGTTCGTGTAGAAGGACCCTCTGTGCTCCTGGTCTATTTAGCGTTCTGACATTCCATGTTCCCAGCATAAATTCCATATTCCGTTGCCAAAGTCGTCGTCTTGATATCCGTCCATTCCAAGGCCTATCTGAAGGTTTCGTAGTAGTACTTTTTTACAAGAATAGGTTACTGGCCTATCGCCCAACCCCCTTTTCGGAGGACCATTTCTCCCTTCCTCGTCAGCCCTGACCCTACTTTCCACTGGGGTGAAATGAGAAACCAAAAAACAGGTTTTTAATATTTTTCGAAAACCTATCGATAAACATCAAAAATACCCTCCAACCCACCCCCTGGAGACGGGGTGGGGAGTAAATTTAAAATCTTAAATAGCAACCCCCACTTTTTATTGCAGATTCGAATTCGTCATGAAAAATTAAGCAACATTTATTCGAAACATTTTTTTAAATTGCTGATAGATGGCGCTAGTAAATCGTATTTTTCCAATAAAGCGCCATCTATCAACAATTCTAAAAAATGTTTCGAATAAATGTTGCTTAATTTTTCATGACGAATCCGAATCTGTAATAAAAAGTGGGTGTTGCTATTTAAGATTTTAAAGTTACCCCCCACCCCACCTCCAGGGGGTGGGTTGGAGGGTCATGTTTAGTGTTGTTCGATAGGTTTTCGGAAAGTATTAAAAACCTTTTTTTTGGTTTCTCATTTGGAAGTGTATTTCTCGAGATATTAGGCCGTTACTATAATTTACCTATGGTATCAGGATAAATAGTTTTTCTCAATTATAGCGCCATCTATCTACAGTTCGAAAAAATGTCTTGAATAAAAGTTGCTTACTTTTACGTAACGAATCCAAATCTGCAAGAAAAACAAGGGGTTTCCATTTGAGATTTTAAAGTTACCCTCCACCCCACCTCCAGGGGGTATAGTGGGGGTTGGTGTTTGGTGTCATTGGATAGATTTTTGAAAATGATTGAACACGTATTTTTCACTTTTTCGACCCGATGTTAAGTTCGCGAAATATTCGACTGTTCCACTACTTTTGGGACACCCTGTATATAGCTCCAACAAGGGTGGTTGTAAGGCTTGAAATATTATGATAAACGTAAAACAATCATTATGTAACTAATAAGAACCAAATGTTGACAATATTAAAGTTTAAAATGTTATTTTATAATTTTTTACAATTAGGGGTAGTTTTCACCCTTAAAAAACCAAAAGCGTACAACGGCTCAATATAGAAAATTAACTAGAGGGTAAAGTGAGCCTAATCCTAAATTTTTGTTCAAATCGATGCTGGACGAAAAAATTGCTTTTTCAGTTTCATTTCCTTGACTAACAAGCAATTTCGATGATATTAAGTAGTGGGTGTTAAAATGGAATGAACTCATTAACAGAATATGAGGAGGATGAGTAAATCACCAAAGGGGACATCGGTGAGTGAGTCGTCTTTGAAGGAGATGAACTGCTGACCTAAGCACGGAGAGGGCAGCTGTATGAAGATAATATATAATTGGCTTAAAATAAGAAAGAAGAAGAGGATTTAACATTTTATTATTCTCTCCTACTTAATGAGTCTATTTTTTCTTTCAAATTGTTTTCTTTATTATTATTACCTTATTTTAAATATTAATATATTTTGTATTTAACATTTTTAGGACAATTAATGTTCCTAATCAAATGGAATGGAACCGATGAAGCAGATCTCGTACCCGCTAAACAGGCTAATATAAGGTGTCCACAGGTTGTCATAAAATTCTATGAAGAAAGGCTTAAATGGCATGCGCCCTCGCTAGAAGATTCAAAAGGCGAGTAGATGTAATGTTTAGATTATATTTTAGGTTTTTAATCATGAAATTGTGAGAAGTTTTAACCAGTGGCGGTTTAACCTAACTTCGGGCCCTGGGCACTAGAGATTTAGGGGGCCCCTTCATTGCTATTCGTTGTCAATTTTTTTAACAAAAAAACACATGAATTAACCTGCTTTATTGTAACTATAAACGTTTATTGTAAAACCCATACATTTTTAAAAATAAAAAAAAAGATTTTTAAAACAAACGAGAAAAATAGCAAACGTAAAAATATTCTAAAAAATACATTTAAAAATATTAAAAAGAACAGAAAGTTCTACAGAACAACACATGACAAACAAAAAATCATATTCTAAAAAATATATAAGACAAAAATTTGCTCACTTTTTTTCTTGACTAGGCATTAGCAAACTGCCATATTAATACTATCAAAATTCAGTTGCTCCACTTCTTCATTTTTTATAATACGGTAGTGATTATGCGTCTAGGTTTTCTTGACATTCTTACCTTCAGTATATGTATCTTTATTCTTTTTAAAGCCAAAAAAGACCGCTCGCTGACGCATTAGAAATTGGTATCGTCAAATAAACTTGCAGTGAAGCTAAAAATTGGCAAAAGTTGCCTTTATATCCTGGATGACACCAAATTTTCAAATGTATTCAAATTTTGGCATAACGTTATAAAATGAATAATTTCATTATGCAAGTTCTCTTTGTTGTTCTGAAGCTATTTCTTTGTGGCATTTTTATAATCAACTATTTTCAATGGGAAATAAGCCACAATTTTACCAAAAAAATGATTTTATTAACGTTTCGAAGCCCAAATCGGGTTTTGTTGTCAAAATACAAAATACTACTAAAATAAACAAAAATGTTGTTGCTAAGTAAAAAAATTCTTCTAATAATTTATTTAATCTGACTCATTTATATTGGCAATTCAGACGTATTTTAAAGTAGAAGACTTTAAAATGATACCGCCAATATTTATGAGTTGCGTTCCTGGGACGACTTTACTAAAAGATAGTTCATTCGATTACATGAAATCAATCCCAACTCAAGAATATCCGTCACAAAAAATCATAGCATGTGATCTGTCTTTAAAAAGACAATCAAATGCAACGATGACAGTAAAATTTTCGCGTTAATAAATAAAGTTCTCTTTGGTTTCATCAACATCTTTCTTATATTCCTCGCATAAAATATTAATTAACTTTTTGACTTCTTCTTTTTTGAGGTGTTCCATCCTATCATTTCATTTCCTCTGGCGAGACTCGTGGGTCGGGTAGGTTCTTGAAAGTAGCATATTGGTTTCCTGTACCAGGAAAAAATGATTTCTTCATCTGTGAACATTCCGAATATATCAACAACTGATTCGTTTTCAAACAGTGAATAATCTGATTCAGGAAATCGTTTCTCGTTATATATGAAATCTCCCGAAACCCAATCCCGGGCTGCAGAAACTTTTGGATATACCATATGAGCAGGTGTAGATAATATAGATATCATTTGTCAAAGAAATATTATATACTGTCGATTTTGACTATTGAATAAGAATATCTTCGCCTATTATAATTCCATCAGCAGTTCTAACTTCTGCATCGGAAAGTAGCTGACGTTAGCTCAAACTTTCCAAATCTCCGCCCTCGTACTCTTCTCCGGAATCCTCATCCGTCAGAGTAGCCGGATCCGGTGGCGCTATATAAACTTCCTCTATAGAGTCATCTATCTCGTGGTATTCTCCAAAGGCTATGTTAATAGCTTCATAAACAGTCGGGTCTCTTTGGAGAACTGCATCAAACCTCTGATATAAAACAACTTAGATACATACTGCATTTGTAAATTCACTTAAGTTCTATAAACACTGTATACTAATACTAATACATACTTCTAAAAAATGTTACTAAAAATACCATACAATGAAAATAAAACATGTGATATATTGCTACAAAATAACTGGAGAATATGCTTACATTACATCCTAGCGTTACAAATATGTAACAGTCAATTAACCTAATAACTTTTTTATTTAAAAAAATATCAAAGCTTTTTTACACAAAAAGTATTTATTTATATCTTCTTATACTATTTGTTTTCTAATATTAACTTTATACAAAATAAGATACTTATAAGTATACTTATATACTTATTCGTTACCAACGAAGTCCATTATTTGAAGCTTTATTTTTTTTATTGTATTTTATCAACGCACAGATTCAAAACAAAGTTCTAAAAAAATCAAGCATTTAAAACAATGTAAACAATATCACCTTCTGACAAGAACTAACCTGTTTTTAACTGAAAATTTGCGACGTATGGGATGGAGGATCCATTTAGATGGCACCACTTTGCTGTTACATAATTGTAACGCTAGGAACTAATAGGTTAATAAAAGGAAAGGTCCCTACGGGCCCCTCCGGTGCCCGGGCCCCTGGGCGCCCACCTCAAGCGCCCAATGGATAAAACGGCACTGGTTTTAACTCTAACCACGAACATTAATTAGTTTATACTTATTGATTACTGGTTTTTAACATTCTGTAAAAATAAAATAAAGAAGTGAATAAGTTAACCTTTTGTTTCTTTTTCTGTAATCTTTGTATTCTCCTAGCCACCTTCTCTGAGGTCTCTATCTACCATAGCTAGTGTAACCAACTCTAAATCTGTCAAATTCGGGACAAGGCTGAAGAATATACCTAAAATCCGGGACTTTTCAATGAAAACCGGGCTATTTCTTTTAAATACAGAAATTTAATATCATTTTATTGATTATTTAACATTATTATGTTGATAGTGATATTTTTGATGGAATTTTCCATGTTTTTGAATCGTCTTTTCAGAAGAGGATAATTATTCAAATACAGAAACAAAAAAAGTCCACAATTTGAGTTTGCGTAGAACTAGAACTATAATACCACGATATAAAATACATGCGTTTTGGATGTGGTATTAGTATTACACTCTAGAAATTGTCGACTTTTTTTCGTCTCACCAATTCAATTGATGTGAATTCTTAGAAGAATAACATTTTCAAAATTGCATTTTACCAAAACGCTGAAAATTCGAATAGCCCGGAAGCATATTTACAGATGCTAACGTGTGTTGACATCAGTTAGGGTTTGGAAAAACAGTACATTTACAAATACACTGGGGTGCAAAATTAACCGGACACCTTAAAAATGGGTCATTTTTGATGTCTCACATTTCCTAAACCTGTTATCCGATTTAAGTGATTTTTTAACATGTTATATCCTTATTCTTTAACAATATCGTATCGTTGTAATAATATTGTTGCTAAACAGCTAAATTTTCATTGTATACCGGGTGTACCAATGAAACTGTGTTTTTTTCTCAAACTTCGCATCACCCTGTGGAATATTCTAGCATTTATAAAATACTCTTTAAACCCAACTATAATCTCATGTTTTCTCAACATTCTGTTTTTTGAGTCATTCGCTTATGTTGGACCGTTAAAAAGTTAGGTACTTTAACAATAGGGAACTTGCATAAATTTTTAAATTCGAAAAAAATGTTATAAATCACAACAGAACATAATTTAAAACATGTATCAAAGATAAAAAAGTTTTGTTTGTCTTTCGTTTGGCCCCTAAAGACGATTAAAAATTCAAATTAAAACAGGTGGTCCAAAATGCGTCGTGACGTCACTTGGTTTTACATTTACATTTTTCCAATAAAGTAAACAGAATTTTAAATTAGACGTTATAAACGTCAGTAGAAAATACATTTATGTGACGTTACAAGTGTTTTTGATCGTTAGACCTATTCATAGAAAATTTGTACTTTTACAAAATGGTTTTATTTTCAATAATAAACCTTCGTTCCTTTCCTTCAAAAACAGTATAAAACTACAATTTTAACAAACTGATATATATTATTACAATGATATACGATAAATGTCATTAGAATATAAATATTTTTGACTTATTCCACGACGATGAGCTTGCCAAATACCCAAGTAGGTGGAGGCCAATAAACTAAAGAAGGAGAAGAAGAACATACCTAAATATAAGGTTGTGTCTAGGTATACGCTAACGTGTACGCAAATAAAAAAGTTAGTGTCAGTGATTTCTTATTTTTTATTTGTTTAGTGTTTGTTTTTAAAGTAACTACGGAGTGTGGACAATTATTTAGTTCTTTTAATGAGTTTAAGAACATTTTAAAATAGTACGAAAAAGATAAGAGACTATAAATTAATATATATTTTTTTTAGTTATAAATGAAATAGTATTACCGTAAAAGATTAAAATAAAAGGAAGACCTAAAGTTTTCACAATAATAATTAACTTGTTCTGAAGCTATTATCCTTGTGGCATTTTTGTAATCAACTATTCTAAATGAGAACTAAGCCACAATTTAACTAAAAAATTGATTTTATTAACGTTTCGACTTCTAAACCGGATGTCGTTGTCAAAATACAAAATATTATTAAATTAAACAAACATGTTGTTGCTTAGTAAAAGATTTTTTTAAATAATTTATTTAATCTGACTAATTTTTGTATTTTGACAATGACATCCGATTTGGACGTCTAAACGTTAATAAAATATTTTTTTTTAGTTAAATTGTGGCTTATTTTGCATTTAGAATAGTTGATTATAATAATTCACTTACGTATAAAAATTATTTTAACAATATTTTGTACCTACATGTCATGTAAACTAAATACATATAATTATTTTGCTAACCTAAATATATACTTTTATATTATACATTGATTTATTACAATTAAGTTTGAAACATCTGAATAGTTCTGCTTCCCTTCCCTTAACAAATATGTTTCTATCAAACAAACACTAAACATATCAAAATAGCATGTACCAAAATATATAGTCACTGCGCAAGCTAAATAATGACGTCACTGGCTTGATGAAGTTTAATTCGCGTCTACCTAACTTTTTTATTTGCGTACACGTTATCGTGTACCTAGACACAGCGAAATATAACTATAATAAAAACTAATGCAAAACTATGTGACGTCACGGGCCGTTTGAACTACTTTATACCGCAGAAGACTTTAAATATGTATTTCTAAGTTATTACGAGTTTTTGAAGCGTGAAATTTTGAAAATCATTTTTAAACAAAACTGAACATTATTATCTAATAAAAAAAATGTGCAAGTTCCCTATTAGCCATGTTTTTCATCAATACAGTGTGTTTCTAAATAAGCATGGTAAACTTCAAGGAGTAATTCTACATTAGAAAATAATGACAGTTTGCTTTATAAACCTATCTCCGCAAATGCTTAGTTTCTGAGATAGAGGGTGTTGACAATTTTTCTTACAAACTGACTATTTATTTATTGCTTTAAAACAGGTTGAGATAGGCAAATGAAATTTGGTGGGTTTTAAGACGTAGTTATTGTTCATTTTTTGACATACAAGTTAGAATTTAATATTCACCATTGGCGCGCATACGGGTAATATGAGCCGTCATATTACCCGTATGCGCGCCAATGGTGAATATTAAATTCTTAATTGTACGTCAAAAATACGTGCAATAATTACGTCTCAAAACCCACCAAATTTCATTTGCATATCTCAACTGGTTTTAAAGTAATAAATAAATCGCCAGTTTGTAAGAACAATTTCAACACCCCCTATCTCAGAAACGAAGCAGTTGCGGACATACCGTTTATAAAGCAAACTGTCATTATTTTTTTCATGCAGAATTACCCTTTAAAGTTTGCCATACTTATTTAAAAACACCCTGTATTGATAAAAAACATGGCTAGTTGTTAAATTAACTTTTTTATGGTCCAATGTAAGCGAATGAAGTAAAAAACAAAATGTTCAGAAAACATGAGGCTACAGTTAGATTTTAATTTCAGTATTTTATAAATGCTAGAATATTCGACAGGGTGTGGTGAACTTTGAGAAAAAAACACAGTTTTATTGGTACACCCGGTATACAATGAAAATTTAATTGTTTAGCAACAATAATATTACAGCGATATTGTTAAAGAATAAGGCTATAACATATTAAAAAATCACTTAATCGGACAGCAGGTTTAGGAAATTCTATACATCAAAAATGACCCACTTTAAGGTGTCCGGTTAATTTTGCACCCCAGTGTATGCACTAACAGATTTGGACACCAGAGTGTTGAAACAAGCTAGCTTTTTTAGTGGATATATGTATGCTTTTTCTCACGAGGATCTTTCAGTGCGTAACAGTTTTTCGATTTCTTTCTAACGCATTAAATTGTATGTGACAGAAAAAACGCACGTCGGTGATTACATTTTGTCGGTGACATTTATAACATTTATTTTAGTTGTCAATAGATGGCGCTATAATCGGAAAAAAATTATTTACGAATTATATACATATCTACAAATATAATCTGTACAGTTTATAAGACTATACTAATAAAAGAAAATACCATTTTATAAATGCAGTAAACACAATTGATTTGTTTTTATGCCAAATTGCAAATAAAATGTGACAACTGTCAGATTTAACTAAAATGTCATGTTAGAAAAAATGTTATAAATGTATATTATCAGGGACTTACCTCTTTTACTATCATTTGTGACGCACTGAAAAATGTTCATGCAAAGAAGCATACATGCATAGATGCGAACGACTATTATTGACATTGATTTTATACAGTGAGGACGTTTCAGTTGGAATAAATTCATTATCTCGAAAAGGTCGATTTTTATTTTTAAATTATGACTTTTTGGCATATATTATATCATACTACTGTCATCATCACTGTGGGCAGTGAAAAAGAAAGAGGAACAACGAATGCATGTGGCGGAAATGAGAATGCTTAGATGGATGAGTGGAGTGACAAAGAAGGATAAAATTAGAAATGAGTATATTAGGGTAAGTCTAGGTGTGGCACCAATTGATGCCAAAATGAGAGAGCATAGGTTAAGATGGTTTGGTCATGTTCAACGTCGAGACGTTAATCACCCAATATGAAGAATAGCTGAAATGCAAATTCCTGAAAGGAGAAGGAGAGGAAGACCAAAGAAGACCTGGGGGAGACGATAAGGCAGGACATGTTGGTAAAGGGGATTAACATTGATATGACCCAAGATAGAATTGTGTGGAGAAATGCAATTAGGGAAGCCGACCCCGCATAGGGATAAGGCAAAGAGAATGATGATGATGACTGTCGTCATCCATCTGGGCGTGATGACGTAATCTATGATTTTTTTAAATGAGAGTAGGGGTTGTGTGATAGCTCATTTGATAGGTTATTCTCTATTCAGTAATATAAACATTAACATAATTATTTATAGAGGGTGTACAAAAACATTTTTTTTACTAAGTTAATTTACACAAAAAGAAGAATGTAAGCAATTTAGTTAATTCAAAATACATTTTACTGTTGTCAGAAGAACATACATAGGTAATGTTTATTTCGGAGATAAACATTGCTGTTCACTTAAAATCAATGTTCAAACTGCTAAGAGAGAGGTGGGTTTATTTAGGTCAAACCGGCAAACAGGTGTATGTTCTCAAAAAAATTGATAGTATGTAAAACAAACTCTTTTGCCTGTTTGGTCTACTTAGAAGTGTGTACAAGTCATACAGTCTTTTTCAATGTTTATTTGTCAAATAAACATTTCTTTCTGTTTTCTGACAGCACGCAAATGTATTTTGAAATAAATGAATTACATACATTCTTCTTTTTGTCTGAATTAATTTAATTCAAAAATTTGTTTTTGGATACCCTGTATAAATTATTATGTTAACGTTTAGAGTACTGAATAGAGAATTAAATAACCTTTCAAATGAACGATCACATGACCCCTACTCTCATTTAAAAAAATCATCGATTACGTTTTCACGCCCAGATGGATGACGTCACTAGTATGATGTATATGCCACAAAGTCATAATTTAAAAATAAAAATCGACTTGTCTCAGGGTGTCTCTTCAATTTCGCCCCTTTTCGAGATAATGAATTTATTCCAACTCAAACGTCCTCACTGTATACCTACCTACTTCTGTGAAAAAATATTTGAGTGATTTAGGTATTAATAAATAATTACACGTTGTTGGGATATAATCAATATAAATATATTAACACAAAAGAACAACATAAAAAATAATATTAGGGTAATGAGCAGATCCATCCTCTTTAGCATTAGGTTGGTTCTGTGTGATGTTTCTCATCAGGTTTATACTTTTTTCCTTTTGTTGCCTTGGTTTGGAAGGACGTCCAGATTGAAAAAAAAAGAAGTAGAAATCTGATAAGAAACATCACACACAACCAACCTAAAAGTCATGGATCAGCCCATTAGCCTAATATTATTTTTTATGTTGTTCTTTTGTGTTAATATATTTATATTGTTCATATCCCAACAACGTTTAATTATCTAAATCATTAGATAATAATTATAATAATTATCATATTATAATAATATAATAATTATCATAATTAATACCTAAATCACTTGAATATTTTTCCACAGAAGTAGGTATATAAACTCACTGTCAATAGCCGTTAGCATCTATGCATGTATAGCCACTAAAAAAGCTAGATGGTTTCAACACTCTGGTGTCCAAATCTGTTAGTATTTGTAAATGTACTGTTTTTCCAAACCTTAACTGATTTCAACACCCTGGTGTCTACACACGCTAGCATCTGTAAATATGTAGCCCGGAAGTCTTGTCCGGGACGCCGGGGCACGACTTCGTAATTCGGGCCATGTCCTGGAGTTTTCGAACTAGTTGGTCACACTAATCAGCATTTCTTTTGTACGTTTTCCGTCTCATAGCAGATCTTTCTCTCCGTCTTCCCGGCTGGCCCTGCCCAGTATTCTTTTCGGCGACCTGTGCTCTCGCATTCTTTGTACAACGCAGGTACCACTATAGGACTCTGTTTTCCAACTTTTTTTGTAATTGAGCATTATACTTCTGTTCCATATCTGTTCTTATTCTGTCCTCTCTGGTGATTTGTAGACATCTTCTCAAAGCCCAGTTCAACTGTACGTATTTTATTTCGTATTGTTGTTGTCATTGGCAATACTTCTGCCCCAAATAGGATAATATTCAGCACTATGCTCTGAAATATCCTATTTTTGTTTTCTTTGGTTAGAGTGTTGTTCCATATCACTCCATGAAGTGCTGTCGTGGCTGTTTTCCCCGTACTATTTTCGTTTCTATATCTTTCATACAAGTACCGTCTCGGTTTATAAGCCGACGATATAAGCTCGCGCCCCTAAATACTTAAAAGTCTTACAACTCTTATAGTCTCTTCTAAACCTAAATTCAAATTAACAAACCTCGGATCCAATGCATAAGTATTCGGTCTTACACATATTTATCTTGAGTCCACATAGCTCATACCATACTATTTCTTTAATTTCCTTATCATACACTCCTGGCCAAAAAAATCGGGGCACCTTAAAAATGGGTCATATTTTATGTGTCGAATCTCCTAAACCTGTTGTCCGATTTAAGTGATTTTTTTAATATGTTATAGCCTTATTATGTAAGAATATGGATGTAGTAATAGTGTTGCTGAACAGGTAAATGTCATTGTATACCGGGTGTAACATTAATACTGTGTTTTTTCCTGAAAGTTCGTAACACCCTGTGGAATATTCTAGCATTTAAAAAATATTGAAATTGCGACAAACTTTAAGGGTTAATTTTGCATGAAAAAATAATGACAGTTTGGTTTATAAACCTATGTCCTCAAATGCTTCGTTTCCGGGATACGGGATGTTGAATTTTTTCATACAAACTGATGATTTATTTATTGCTCTAAAATCGGTTGAGATATGCAAATGAAATTTGGTAGGTTTTAAGAGGTAGTTATTTCACAGTTTTGACATACAACTAAAAATTTTATATTCGCCATTGGCGTACATACAGGTAATATGACCCGTATGCACGCCAATGGTGAATATAAAATACATATAATTGTATGTCAAAAATGCGCAATAACTGACCCTTACAACCCACCAAATTTCATTTACATATCTCAACCGGTTTTAGAGCAATAAATAAATCGTCAGTGTATAAGAAAAAATTTAACATCCGGTATCTCGGAAACGAAGCATTTGCAGACATATGTTTATAAATCAAACTGTCATTATTTTTTCATGCAGAATTACCCCTTAAAGTTTGTCGCACTTATTTAGAAACACCCTGTATTGATGGAGAACATGGCTAGTTGTCAAGTACCTAATTTTTTCATTATCCAACATAAGTGAATGAGTCAAAAAGAAGAATGTTAAGAAAGGCTAAGGCTACAATTAAGTTTTAATTTCAATATTTTTTAAATGCTAGAATATTCCACAGGGTGTGACGAACTTTCAGGAAAAAACACAGTATTATTGTTACATCCGGTAAACAATGACATTTACCTGTTTAGCAACACGATTACTACATCCATATTCTTAGAGAATAAGGCTGTAACATATTAAAAAATCACTAAAATCGGACAACAAGTTTAGGAGATTCGAGACATCAAAAAGACCCATTTTTATGGTGTCCCGATTTTTTTGGCCAGGAGTGTATATTCGATGTCCTCCATGTCTTCTGCAAAAATAACTTGGTCATCAGCGCGAAGTAGTGAATGTTATATATTCTTTTGTACTGGTATGCCCATTGTTCCACATTTTTTATACAATCTTTTTAAAGCCTGATGTATATGTTCAAACGTGTGGGGCTTTTTGTTGCGATAATTGTTTTTGTTATTTCATTGCCTAACTTTATTTGCACCTGTGTTTATTTATACAGTCTTTGTGTTCTATTCACTCAATTCTCTCTAACGTGCATTCTTCTCATTGCTATTAATGATATAGCTTTGGTAACTAATTCACTGACTGGGGTTAACATCATCAGTTATGCGGATGATACCAACATTCTAGTCACAGGAACATCTGATCAAAATTTGCAAAATAAAACTACACAGATACTATCCACCATAAACAGTTATTTCTTATCCAACAAACTAGTTTTGAATGAAGAGAAATTAAAGTACAGTGGAACCCCGATAAGTCGGCCCCCGATAACCCGGAAGTCCGGCTAACCCGGACCGATTTTCATCAGATAAACATTTTGATTTTCAATATTTTGTATTTTTCAATTTAATTGTGGCTTATTTCCAATCAAAATAGTTAATTATCAGACAAACCTTTCAACAATAAAAATGTGTAATATAATATTTGAGAGATAATGTGTACGAGTATGTGTGTAATTTGAACTATACGATATTAAAAATGACTCATAGCACACGCCGCAGAAACAACAGCCACCTGTATGTAGTATATATTCCTTTTTATTTCAAACTGTCAGCATTGTTTAGGAAAGACTATTTAAAAAATTCTTTTATAAACAATGGTCTTTAGTATTGTGTATCTTGTATTGTTCGCTTCCATTTGCTTACGTTTGGGTTTGGTGTTTTTTTAGTAATCTTAATGAGCAGGTACTGTGCATATTTATAAATATATTTCATGTTATTTCAATTCTAACGGAGTTTATCTATAAGTATACCGTATTTTATTAATTTTTACCATATTCTCCGGCTATCTCGGATTTTCGTTAACCCGGATCGGTCGCGGTCCCGATTAATCCGAGTTATCGAGGTTCCACTGTATATGATTTTCACGTCAAATAATGTATTAAACCATCAAGCCACTATACAAGCAGCAATAGATAAAACAGACTGCACGAAGTTGCTGGGGGTCCTTTTAGACAGTAATTGTAAATGGTCAAACCCCATTTCTAATTTGAAATCCATATTAAGTAGCGCATGTTATGCATTGAGAATTCTTTCACGTCTCTTTAATACATCAATATTAAAAACAGTAGGTATACTTTGCCCATTTTTACTCAATAGCTAAATATGGCATTTAAGTCTGGGGTTGTACCTCTGATGAATTAGAGCAGATATTCGTACTTCAGAAAAGAGCTATTAGGATAATGTATAAAATGAAATTTAAAGATTCTTGTAGAGGCATCTTTAGACAAAACAATATTCTTACAATTCCTGGTCTGTATATATTTTCGTATATAATGTATTTACATTGCAAAATTTATGAATTTAATAAATTTCAATTTAACCATGTTTATTCAACAAGATTCAGAGACAATCACTTTATGCTTCCACAACATCGTTCTGTTTTGTTGGAAGGTAGCACACATTATGCAGCCATAAGTTTCTTTAACAAATTACCAATAGATATACGAATGAATTTACATCAGCCAAACTTTCGGAGGTGTGTACATCAATACGTCTGTAACTTTGACTTGTCTCATACATGTACTTTGTATAATGTCGCATGTGATCAATAAATTTGACTTGTCTTGACTTCCTACAGTTATTTCTTGAGCACGCTATCGTATGCTTTCTCCAAGTCGATAAAGGTCATATGTGTTTCAATATTCTTCTCTTTGTTCTTTCCTATCCCCTTCTTTCCAATCTGTATATTTTGTATTTTCCACATAGTAGTTCTCGCCAATTAGGTTATGTCGATGACATACACTTTCGTTGGTTTACTTAGGAATTCATAAAAACCGTAGAGGAAACTTTAACATTTGATGTACAAGTTCTTATTCTTCTGTTTGTGCAAACATGGCTGCCTGTTTTTTTCAATTTTTTTCCAGTAAGTTGTCGTTTCATCGTTTTCGTGGTCTTTCTATTGGGGAACTGTCCCTCGCCATACTATTTGCTGTCATTCAGATTATGTGGTCGTTACATTCTACTCTTCTGTTTCTTACCCAGGTTATTAATGTTTTTCACCTTACATCTCTGTCATATCTGTACTTCTAACTCTGTCCCATAGTGTCTTACCTTCGATATTTCGAAGGGTTTTCATCTCTGGTATTTCTAGCATTATTTTTGTCCTCTCTGTGCCAGATCGTATTTCTGCCGCGTAGGTATGTCATTGGTCTGATGACTCTTGTAAATTCTACCTTTCGTTTCTTTTCTGATATTTTTATTTCCATATTGTTTCCTTCAGGAAACCTGCGGCTCTGTTCTATTCACTTGATCTTCCAGTTCTGTTTTGAGTTTTCCGTAGCTAGTGTGATGTCTAGATATTTAAACTCCATCGATTGTTGTATTATCTGACCCTCCGCTCTAATTCACATCTTATTAGATTTGCTGTTATAACTATGCAGTTTCATCTCTGCTGTTTCTAGCATTCTTTTTGCCGCTTATGTCATTATTTATCTGATGACTGTTTTGTAAACTCAGTCTTTCATTTCTTTTCCGTTATCTTTATTTCCCCATATTGTTTCATTCACGCCACACGCGGCTTTGTTTTCTCTGTTCACTTGATCTTCCACCTCTGTTTTGAGCTTTCCCTAGCTAGACAGTGTGATGCCTAGATATTTAAACTCCATTACTTAAATTGTTCCATTATCTGACCCTACAGCTCTAATTTACATCTTAGTAGATTTGCTCGTTATAACCATGAATTTTTCCTTTTTGGGGAAAATTAACCTGTTAAATTTTCTGGCGATTATACAGGGTGAGTCATGAGGAACTGTACATACTCCTACCTCGTATAGAGGCTCCTATGAGGAATAACAAATGACCATTAAAAAGTGTCTGCTCCCATTGTTTAATAATATACAGGGCGAATTTCGCATTTTGACAGAAATTTGTATTCACCATAATTTTTGAACGGCCAGATCGATGTGTCTCTTATTTTGGTCAATCGTTACACTATTACCACCTTATCAATTGATTTATTCAAACTAGAAAAAAATCAGGTCCGGCTTCAAACAAATTAGTTCGCTTGGGTCTTAGAAAAAATTTCACCCTGTATACGCTTTTTGAAAACTATATTATGAATTTTATAAATTAGACAAACAAGCAATTAAAATGACATATTTATTTTTTTCCCCACACGATTACTTAATTTTTTATAAAAAAAATCAAATTTGACTATGAATTAAAAGTTTGGTAAAGTGAACCATAGATTTAAAAAAAATAACTTTTATTACAAAAATTAATTTTTTTTGAACAAATATTTAATTTATGTTACCACCCAATCACCTGATTTATACAAAATAGAAAAAAATCAGGCCCGGATTTAAAAAAAATTAGTTCATTTTAGTCTTGGAAAAAATTTCACCCTGTATACGCTTTTTGAAAACTCTAATATGAATTTTACGAATTAGACAAATAGGCAATTAAAATGGCATATTTATTTTTTCCCCACACGATTACTTAATTTTTATAAAAAAATCAAATTTGACTATGAATAATTAAAAGTTTGGTAAAGTGAAATTTACTAGAAACCAGATTTAAAAAAAATTACTTTTATTACAAAAATTAATTTCTTTTGAACAAATATTTAATTTATGTTACCACCCAATCACCTGATTTATTCAAACTAGAAAAAAATCAGGCCCGGATTTAAAAAATTAGTTCGTTTTGGTCTTAGAAAAAATTTCACCCTGTATACGCTTTTTGAAAACTCTAGTATGAATTTTACAAATTAGACAAATAGACAATTAAAATGGCGTATTTATTTTTCCCCCACACGATTACTTATTTTTTTTATTAAAAAATCAAATTTGTTAAAATCGGAATTTTACCATAAAAATAAAAAAAATTAAACAACGTTTTTCTTAAAATTAAAAGCTTCACCATTTTTTTTCTATACCACGTCTAGATCTAAAACCCATAACACTTCTCTTTGGTCTCTATAGTTTAGAGACGTGATCAAAGTCTCTAACATAGGCGTGATCAAATAGATTTTTAAATTTTTTCACTTAATTTTTGCGATTTAACTTTGCAATTAACAAATCTGCACCTTTCATTTTTAAAAATTCATAACTTTTATGAGAAGAAGACTGAAAGTCTACAACAATAATTTTCATAGTCTTCACAATGGTAAGAGATATGTGCTGTAAAAATTTCAGAAAAAAAATATTAAACTGGAACAGAGTTGTAGCGAGTTTAAGCGTGATTTCATTTTTTTTTCATTTTTAGGTTAAAATTCCGATTTTGACAAATTTGATTTTTTAATAAAAAATTAAGTAATCGTGTGGGAAAAAAAAATAAATATGCCATTTTAATTGTCTATTTGTCTAATTTCTTAAAATTATATTAGACATTTCAGAAAGCGTATACAGGGTGAAATTTTTTCTAAGACCAAAACGAACTAATTTTTTAAATCCGGGCCTGATTTTTTTTTAGTTTGATTAAATCAGGTGATTGGGTAGTAACATAAATTAAATATTTGTCCAAAAAAAATTAATTTTTGTAATAAAAGTTATTTTTTTTTAAATCTATGGTTCACTTTACCAAACTTTTAATTCATAGTCAAATTTGATTTTTTTATAAAAAATTAAGTAATCGTGTGGGGAAAAAAATAAATATGTCATTTTAATTGCTTGTTTGTCTAATTTGTAAAATTCATATTATAGTTTTCAAAAAGCGTATACAGGGTGAAATTTTTTCTAAGACCCAAACGAACTAATTTTTTTGAAGCCGGACCTGATTTTTTTCAAGTTTGAATAAATCAGTTGATTAGGTGGTAATAGTGTAACGATTGACCAAAATAAGAGACACATCGATCTGACCGTTCAAAAATTATGACGAATACAAATTTCGGTCAAAATGCGAAACTCGCCCTGTATATTATTAAACAATGGGAGCAGACACTTTTTAATGGTCATTTGTTATTCCCCATAGGAGCCTCTATACGAGGTAGGAGTATGTACAGTTCCTCATGACTCACCCTGTATTAAACTGCTGCAGCATACGTTTGTAAATCATCTTCAATTTGAGAGATTAGTATTACATCGTCTGCATAGCAGATTATTTTAAGTTGTTTTTCTCCCATTTGGTATCCTTTTTTAGTTCTTACTTTTTGTCATTATTTCATCCATGATCAGGTTGAACAATGGAGGACTCAGGGAATGCCCCTGTCTTATCCCTTTGCCTGGTTCAATTGGATCAGTTAGTTCTGCTTTTACTTTTATTGTGTTGTTCTCGTAGATATTTTCGATCGTTTTAATTATTCCTAGGATGTAAAAGTTATGTAAGAATATTTTAATAAAAGAAGATTTTATTCAGTGCTAGTAAAGCTGAAGTACCATCTCAATAATAAAATGGCACCCAGAAAAATAAGCAGCACTCCTCAAGACACAATACAAATAATCCTAAATACCTAAGATTTACATTTTACTTACTTACGTATCCTCTTCGTTCCCACTGGAACATAGGGCATCTACGGCAACTCTCCATTTTTGCCGATCTTGTACTTTTTCACTGACTTCTTTCCAGGTTAGACCGACGTTTTCTGCTTCTTTAATAATTGTTTTCTTCCATGTATTTATCGGCCTCCCCTGTTGCCGTTTTCCTGCAGGTTGGAATTTTAATGCTTGTTTTGTTATGTCTGTGTCCGGTTTCTGTCAACCCAACCATTTGCATCTTGTCCTTCTTATTTCTTTATGTATTCGTTCTTGTTTAGTTTTCTTTTCCATAAGTTTGAGATTGTGATCTGGTTGGGCCAAAATTTTCTTCGAATTTTTCTTAGCATTTATTAATGAAGGATTGAATCTTTCCAGTGTTATGTTTTGTTATTCTCCAAGTTTGTGATACGTATAATAGTACTGCCTTTACATTTTTACTTTAGATTTTTTACTGCGGTGTCCAGTATTATCTCATTAGATTTCTATATATTATTTAACATATAGTATGCTGTCTGTGCTTTACCAATCCGTGTTTGAATATTCTCCTCTGCTCCTCCTGTCATGTTCAGTATGCTTCCTAGATATCTGACTCTTTCCATTGATTTCATCTCTTGGTTTTCTATTTGTATGCCTATTTCTCTCGGTGTCTTAATCTTCATTAGTTCCGTTTTATTTTTGTTTATCTCCATACCCAATTTTTTACCTTCTTTGGTAAATTTCTCGGTTTTTTTCTGCATGCTATGTCTGCTAAAAATTAGCATACATCATCTGCGTGTTCAAGATCTTCTAATTGTTCAAAGGTATTCTAGTGTATCCCAGTTTTACTTTTGCTGCTTTTTGTCATGAGTCAGTCCATGACAATAATAAACAGAGTGGGAGACAGTATACAACCCTGTTTTCCACCGCTGTTAATGTCGATTGGTTCTGTTAAATTACCGTCGTATAATACTTTTGCTGTGGTGTTTTCATAAACCAACTTCATCATTCTTAATAATCTGTCCGGTATCCCATAACTTTCTACTATTTCCCACAATTTATCTCTGTGTAGGATATCGAATGCCTTCCTAAAATCAATGAAGTTTAGATATAGTTTACTTTGCCATTCAACCGACTGCTCGATGATCATTCTGAGCGTGCAAATCTGGTTTATACATGACTGATTTGCTCGGAAGCCAGCTTGATTTGTCTTAATTTTTGGTCCATTTTATTTTACATTCTATTAAGCATGAAACGGGTCATTATTTTACTCGCACCAGATAAGAGGGTTATAGGTCTCTAGTTCTCGCACTTTGAGGTGTCGTCTGTTTTCGGTACAGTGATTATAATGCTTTCTGTCCTTTTTTTTTGGATTTTATCCTGACTCTTTGGACATCCATAAGTTATATGGAACAACTTGGGGATCTCTAGCTGCCACTCTGCGATGTTCAACGATGGATGTTAATATAATCTCTGACGTAATACTGTTAAATACTGTACGCCTGTATGAATTAGAGTCCTTTCAGACGAGGATACTGAATCCGAGATACGCGTATCCCAGACGCAGATATTATCTGGACCCAAATAGAGCTTTTCACACGGGACGCGCGACGCATACAGTAATTTTTAACCATTTCTTACGTGTGGGCTTAGGTCACTGGCGAAGCGTCCATATAACCACTGTTACCATTGGTAACAGTTAAAAATCTTGCAAATAAATATTTTATGACTACTGTGAAATAATTCCATTTATATTTTTACCGATAGAAATATAATATGTGTTAATAGTAGGTACCTAATTCAGTAAATAGCCAACTACTCGTAGACACACGAAAATATTAGCAACTTTATGTGACTCAGTTGTACTTTATTATACGTTGTTACCACTTTAGGTTGTGGTTACATGTGCACGTTACATGTGGTGATCCTCGCTGTCGGTCGGGACCGGATTTTGGCTGAAAATTTTGAAGGAGCGACGGCATGGGTGCGCTGTGTATATCAGTAGGCTTGTTACCAGTTTTTGATTTGGTTACAGTACCTATTACAGTGTGCGTGCAATTAACCATGGAGGAGTGTGGCTGCGTAATCGATCATCTACTTGAAAAGTAATTCTCCTTGTATAAATTTGAAGAAAAAAATGAGATTATTGAAAATGGAAGACCTATTTTAAATAATTTAAAAAAGGAATAAAAAACGTAGTTCGATATTTTAAATTTAGTTGATACAGTGAAAATCCTTGGTTATGGGGTTGCAAGAAAAATAGATAGACTGTATTGATGGCCATGTCTTCTTGTTTCTACAGAAAAAATGGGTGGACCAGCGGCCGAGTTCACGAATTAAATAGTTTTAGAGTTTTAAAAAGGAGACATGAAATTTCTCCGTTACCTACATGTAAGATGTATAACCAATTTGATTCAGTTTGGCAAAACAAGAATCGAAAGTTCTCTTAACCAAGCTTTTAAAGCAAATACCTATTGCTAAACATAATGAATTTGTTAAAAAAATAGATAGGTATATCCTTAGAACACTTATAGTAGATACCGTTTGTTTTTTGGCCAAACAAGAATTAGCGTTTCGTGGTCTTTTTGGAGGGCGACGACTCTGACAATCGAGGCAATTACAGGGAATTGTTAACATTAATTGTCAAAAAAGATAAAAAATTTTGCCAACATCTAGAAGCATCAATTGTTTTTTCGAGAGTTTCAAGTGATATAATATACAAAATGTTATTATTAAAGCCATATCTTCATTTTTTTAAATAAGATTTTTTGCATCTGGTTTTGATAACACTTTAGAAAAAGTCGCGCGTCGCCAATGGTAGGCACGAATTTATGGAAGGACCTGACAACATCTCAATCACAGAAAACTCAGAGGTAGATAAGATAAACAAAGAAGAACTGAAAAAAGAATGGAAACAAATGAAACATGGAAAAAATCCGGACCTGGAGACATTCCCATCGAGTTGGAGAAACATGGACAGGATGCTCTTTTGGAAATCTTAGTGAATATTTTTAATAAATGCTTAATTGAAGGTCAAACGATTCCAGATCGTTAATCTGGCCCAAATTAGCCCCATTTATAAAAAGGGAGACAGAAAAGAGTGCGGAAATTATAGAGGCATTAGCGTAACTAGCTCGTGGGCAAGGTTATATGGTCGTATATTGAAAAGAAGAATAGAAGAGGAGTATAAAGAAATTGAAGAACAAAGCGGCTTCAGAGCAGGAAGGTCGTACGTGGACAATACATTTACCCTTCAACAAGTAATTGAAAAACGAACAGCTCGAAACCTCCCTACGCAGCTGGTATTTATAGATCTGGAGAAGGCTTATGATACTGTCCCTTTAAAACTTTTATTTAGTGTCTTGACAAAAACGGACCTTAGTAAAACATATCTAAAAGCACTACTGAACATCTAATAAAAGTCCTCAAAGCACGGTAAAAACGGGAAATACTTTCTCAAGGGTATTTACAGTAACGAAAGATTTGAGACAAGGATGCTGTCTTTCCCCTACCCTATTCAATATATATATATATATATATATATATATATATATATATATATATATATATATCCAAGAAGCACTGCACCAGTGGAGACAAAAATGTGCGGGAATGGTGTTGAAGCTTGACAACCAGTATCTGACAAAGCTGTTCTTTGCAGATGATCAAGTACTAATTGCAAGCTGTGAAGAAGATGCAGATTATATGTTTAGAAAGCTCAAAAATGAATACGAAAAATGGGGGATGAGTATGAATATGTCAAAAACAGGATATATGCGAATAGGCAGTGAAGACGAATACCCAGATTTGGAAATCAGCCAAATGAAAAGTTGCTACGAATACAAATATTTGGGAAGTATTATCCGCGGTAAAGGAACAACGGAACGATATGTTATAGAGTGCAATAAGGTAGGAAGAGTGTTCAAATTCTGAATTCGATACTTTGGTCCAATTCGATACTTGGAAAACTAAACTGACAATCTACAAAGTAATTGTAGAGCCCATTCTTATATATGGAGCAGAATGTTGGCAAATGACAGCAAAAGGAAAAAAGTTGACACGGTTGATATCAAGTCGTATATCAAGAGCAGAACTTATACCTAATACTGAAATTAGAATAAAAACAGTTAGAGTACATATAACTTGGGAAAGAATAGAAACTAGACAGCTAATATGGTATTTACACGTGCAGCGGATGGACTACAACAGATGACCAAAAAGAGCTATGGAATATAATCCAAGTAATAGAAGGAAACGAGGAAGACCAGCCAAGTCTTGGACACAAGGTGTTATGGAAACCATGAAAGACAGAACCATTGATGAAGACACCTGGAAAGATAGAAAAAGATGGCGACCTTTTTCGATTTTCATGCGGGAAGCGGCAGAAGCTGTAGGACCCCCGATTATACACACATACATCAATAACTTCTTGTTATGTGATATAAACTGATTTAATATAGGTAATGACATTTTCTACTTTTTCGTCAAAATATTTTAACAAAATATTCAAACGCTGTAATTTTTGAAACACCCCGTAGTAATAGCATGTTCTTACCTCACTGGCAACCTGTAAGTGATTATATTGGTATTCCTATATACATACAAAGACCAAAGTGACTTGGAAATCTCGTTTACTGCAACTTTCCTTTGAGGGGTAGCTAATCAATCAAAAAGCTTTTAGCCTTAAATTAGAATATGGAATGGAGAACGTCAATTACAATAAAACATGGATATTGATCTTTCTGACTGTTTAATATTTATTCAGTTGTGTTATATAAACAGAAAATGTAATATGTATATGAGCAATACACGATTTCGGATATTGGAAAATGAAAATGAAAATGCAATTTTTAGATTATGCTTAAAGGATATCTTATTAATACAGTAAAACCTCCGTTAACCGAAACAATTGGGGGGAAGATCGTATCGGATAACAAGAATTTCGGTTAAAAATAACATTGTTTTTTGTATTCTTTTTGTATCAAATTACATGGTATTGGAGAGCTATAGCTGCAAAACATCGCTGTCAAAAGAAAACACCCCCTCAGGGGCGTCGGAGGTTTTATTCATCCTCTATCCACCTCTTCCATTTCTTACGGTCCTTTGCTATCTCTTTAATTTGTTAATATGTCTTTCCTTTTTCCTGTCCAATTTCTATAATCTGATCGATCCATCTCTTCCTTGGCCTCCCTTTCCTTCTTTTACCATATCTTTTTGATTCCATCACCTGCTTTGGTAGTCTTCCCTGGTCCATTTTGTTAATGTGTCCATACCATTTTAATTTTCTTTTTTGTATCTTGGTTATTATCGATTCCTGTTTCAGTCTTTGTCTAATATCTTCATTTCTTATTCTGTCCAATTTCGTTTTTCCTGCTATTTTTCTTAGCTGCTTCATCTCCGCTGCGTTTATTGTACTGTCTATTTTTGCATTGTTTACCCATGTCTCACTTGCATATATTAAAGTTGGCACAGAGATTGCGTTGTATACCTTCAGTTTTATTTCTTTATCTATTTCTTCCTTTCCAAATATTGTTTTATTTAGTGCATAGTAGATCTTATTTGTTTTTTTCGCTCTGTATGAGATTTCTTGATCTATCTTTCCATCCTCTGATATTATTACTCCAAGGTATTCAAACGTCGAGACTGTTTCTATTATTTCGTTTTTGCACCTAAATATCGTTTGGTTTATTTCTTCCCTTTTCTTTTGGGTTACTATCATGGTCTTCGTTTTCTTTACATTTACCTCCATTTTCAAATTTTCTATTTCCTCCACCCACATATTGACTAATTTTTGCATTTTCTCTTTATTGTCTGCTATTATTACTAAGTCATCTGCATATAGTAATCCCTCCATTCTCACTGGTACTAAATTCCTGTACCCTATTATAGACTGTAATTGCCTTGACCTTCTTTTAGCTCTCTTCATTAATCTATCCATTACTAATATAAACAAAACTGGGCTGAGACTGTCCCCTTGTTTTATTCCTCTCATTAGGTTTATTATTGGCGGTCTGTTTCCATTTATTTGTACTTTAGCAAGTACGTTTCTATACGTACTTTTTACCACGCTTACTATCTTTTGCGGGATTTGCAGATCTTCCATTACTGACCATATTACCTCTCTATTTATAGAATCAAAAGCAGCTTTAATATCTATAAACGTTATATATAAGTCTTCTCCTATTTCGTTTTTCCTTTCAATTATATTTCTCAGAAAAAAACACTCTAAACATGTTAATTTTCCTTAATTGTATAGTTTTTTTTTAAATTCACTTTTTATTGACGAAATTATTGAAACTGTTAGCTATTTCGGTTAAACGATGTTTCGGTTAAACATGTTTCGGTTAACAGAGGTTTTACTGTATGTATAAATATTTTCTTCTTCTTCTTGGTATTCCCTCTCGGTTCCGATGGCCATGTGTTTTCCAGCTGCCAATCAATAAAATCCTTCTTTTCGACTTGTGTTCAAACCAAAGGTAAGATGATGGTTAAAGTGAGCTGCCCACATGCCTGAAGAGAAAGGTATTGATCAGTGCGTACTCCCAGTTTTGACATACGGAGCAGAAACACTTACCTTAACACAAGCCTCGGCTACCAAACTAAGAGTCACGCAGAGAAGAATGGAGCGGTTCATGTTAGGAATAACTCTAAGGAATAAACGAAGAGGTCAGGAGAAGAACCAAGGTGACTGACGTCATCGAAAGGATCACCAAACTAAAATTGAGATGGGCAGGACACATAGCTAGAATGACAGAAAGGTTATTGGAATGGAAACTAAGGGAAGACAAGAGAAATATCGGTCGAGCACCTACAAGATGGACTGACGATTTAAGAAGGCCAAAACAAAAACTGGATGAGAGCGGTGCAATATAGACGGGGTTGGAAACACTAGAAAGAGGCCTATGTTCAGCAGTGGACTTTTGAGGCTGGATGATAATGACAAAATAAAAGGATGTATAATACTACGTCTAACTTAGGACTGCAGTGTTGGTACATACTAAAAGCAGGGAGGCTCATAAGCGTAGCCTTTATACTCAATCCTGACAAAATCCGACAGGCAAAAGCTAAGTCCCTGAGTCCCATAAATCTGATGATAATTGTACCAAAGACTAGAAAAACTACTCTATAGGCACATTAGGGAAGGAATGTTCTACGGAAACCGGCACTCTACCATCTCGTACAGAGGGTGTATTACGTTTTTGAAAACCAGAAGATGATACTGGGAGCATTCGACAACACCACCTACGAAGCAATCACAAAGAATATTCATCTAAAGGGAATAAACGAAACAAGCTTAAGATGGATAGGTTACATACTAAATAGCCGAGTGATATATTCAAAAATAACTAGGTAATATTATGCCAGGACATGCATCCAGAGGCTGTCGCCAAGGAGTAAGGAGGGTCTTATATAGTCTTTTGCAGAATTTGGTTATGGATGGCTTCTGGGCTATGCAGGTGACCTAAATATCTTAATTCACGACAAATTGAATGAAGCAGTGAGGAAATAAATCAACTTGCTCTGTATGAACTTCAAATATAAGGCGAAGGGGAGAGTCGGCTAATGGTGCGAGTCGGGTAATTGTGCGCATCAATGTTTCTAATCTCTTATTTAATAAACTTGCAAAAACTATATTGTCGGGCATCTAATAGTAGCAACTGCCATATCTATCCGACACAATCGAACGTCGGGAAATACTTTACCGGTTGGCAGTTATTGTTTACATGTTTTCGCGTGGTATGATATTGTTTGTGTGTCTGAGAAAATAAGCGATAACTTTTTTCTTGACAGAAATGTAGTTTAAATAGTACATATTATTATATCCTTTATTTATGTACTATTTTAAACACTGATTTAGTTAGTTTTGCTAGATTCTTTTTTGTTTTTATCAAATTTTGTGTTATGTGGTGAAGTGTAACATCGTCTTCAGAATAAAAAGATTAGCATCAGAGATACGAAAAAATGTTTAAACATATAAGTGTAGCTTATTTATTTCCCAAGAAGCTGGTTTGCAAAAATTTTTTCTACGGCAAAAATTGAGTGAGCTATTGACAGTTAAAACTTATAATAACATGCAAAAACCATCTTTACCAACCCTTTCAAAGTCAGTTCTTTTTGTGACTACGGATTTTAAAAGGATTTATTATTAATAGCCTTATAGATCTTGTAAAAACCTACAAAAATTTTTTTTACCAAACTTTCTAAGATAAAAAATAAAAATGTTACGGTTAAAAAATCAATATATTTTTTTGAAAAAAAAGGGACATCCAACTGGAAGCATAATAATGTAAGTTGGGGCTGCTTTTAGTCATTAGCTTTATTCGTTCTTCTTTATTTATGTATTATTAATAGATCCTAGAAGTTTGACTGGCTTGGAATGATTAGTTTTTAAAAAACTGGAGTTAAAAGCGAATAACAAATTTTTGTAGTTTGGTAAAAAATGCCATTTTCTTCAGAATAGACAGATTAGCATTAGAGATACGAAAAAAATGTTATAATATGAAATTGTAGGTTATTTAATTCCCAAGAACTTGATGTGAAAAAATTTTTGTACGGCAAAAATTGACTGAATCGTAAATGAGTATAATATCGAAAAACATTGATTTTTTCGATATAAAACCAACACTTCCGATAGCGAATAAATCTAAAACTGTGAATTTTATCAAAAAAATGTATAGAACATTTTTTGCTTTGAATGAATGTTTTTATCAACTTTTGCGGTCAAAATATAATAAAAAATTTCCACCCCCGAGATGGGGTGGCAACCACCCCCATGGTAAAAGCGCCTTTCGGCATCATATAGATTTTGATCCTTGGACTATCCACTACTTATTCTCAAATTTTCAAGCCAATCGATCCATTCTGTAAAAATTGCGAGGTAAAAAGCTTCGGTTCCTGTACTGTAAGTAGCTGTTTTAGCAGCTTCATAATCTCATGTATAATAAATTCGGCGTCACCTTCACTACTGATTTCTATTTTTGAAATGGAAAAACGAAAACACTTTCGAATCTTATATGTTACATGAGAATCTCTTTCATAACAAAATACTTACAAATTGTTATTGTTCAGTCAAGCAGATCTTGAGCAAATCATGGGAACACGCTATTGACGTTCATAACATGTTTGTAGACTTCAAACAGGCATACGACTCAGTCAAAAGGAACAAACTATACTATATATTGTCTGAATTGGCAATACCACACAAGCTAATTAGACTCGTTAAAGCCACAATAGATGAAACTCAAGCATGTGTACGAATACAAAACCACCAGACAGACTTTTTCAAAATTTCGCAGAAACTAAAGCAGGGAGATTGGCTGACCCCAACATTGTTTAACCTGCCACTGGTGTATGCGGTTAGGCAAATGAAAACTGGACGAGGAAACCTACTGACCAAACGAACGGTTCAACTGGCCGTTTATGCCGATGATATTAATATTATGAGTAGAACATCAACGGGAGCACAAGAAACATACGCAGTGTTAAAAACGCAAACAAAAAAGCTAGGTCAGTAAATTAACACAAAAAAAAACAAAATTAATGATACAGAAGCAAAAGAGCAACAAGAGCAACTGGCTATTTGGTGGAGGCGCCCCATGTTATTTCTTATGGGAAAACTAATAAAATCGCTAAGCTTCATTTTGGTCATTTTTGTCTCGTTTTGTAGTGGAGGCGCGACGGCTTGTGGGATCGCGACGTGTGAGGTATCGGTGGACAAGTGACAAGGCAACGAATACGTTAACACAAAAAACAAACGCAAATACATTGCCAAAACGGCATTACAGCATATATCCGTTGTTATTGGTCTGATTTTAATGATTAAAAGGTTAAATGAAAGAGAAGGGGGTAGCGAATACGTTAAGACAAAAACAAACACACATAGACATTGCCAAAATGGAACTATTTCTAATCTCCGTTGCTATTGATCCGATTTTAGCATAAGAGACATAGAGTGAATGGAGATTTGCTAACCGAGAAAAATCAATCATGACAACAGTACCAAAATAGCACTATATCGTATCTTCGTTGCTATTGGACCTATTTTCCCGTGTCAAATTAATGTGAGATTAGATTTCATCTATTAGAGTTCTTTCGTCTCGTCAAACAAATCGCCTTCTCATGCCCACCAGCTACAACCTGTAACTATGTCCAAGCCATATAGCACCTATCTGTCATCGTAAAAAGACAGTCCTTCAGCCTCTCTCTCTCTCTCTCTCTAGACATTATGTTAGCTGTAATACATAACGTTTTAAAGGATGACTATATTTAATCAACTAAGCATGCTTATCTTAATAATATAAAAATGATGAGTAATATTAAAGGGTGAAAAGATGAATATAAAAAGTGACTGATTCAAGATATAGGTATCAATATTGTAGTTGTACTAATAAAGTTTTAAAAATGGCTATATTCAATCAGCGTCAATCTTAAAGTCAATAAAATTATCAAGGATAAATATTAAAATAAGTTTATTGTAATCTTGCTTTGTGTTAATCAACATCCATCTCAATATTATTAATTAAATAATGCCCCCACGGAACCGTATCAGAAGACTCCGGAAGGGGCTTTTATCATCATTGGGGCTGAGCGCAATCTTGCTTTGTGTTATGGTATAAACATGATGTTTATCTGAGCGTATTAGATTCTGCGAGGCCGTCTTTGGTGTAAAGGTATCTAAATACTCGACGTAGTCTTCGAAGGTAATTTTAGTGTTTACAACAGATTTTTTTACCCCCTTCGCCTTCTTTGTCACGCCATAATTTTTAATAAGTATTTCAATCTCATCGTCCTCATACTCTTGATCTATCAACTTCCTCCTCAGTTTTTTGATGTCATTATCTGTGATAGCTACTTTTGTCGAGTATAATTTAGATCGGAGCCCTATGTAGTCAAGTCATAATGCAGCCACTGTTCTCATCCTTCATCATACCTAACATCTTCTTGTTAACCTGAGGGATGCCGTAACTATTGACTTTAGGATAGTCAGACGTGTCAAAGTGCTGATGGCAGTCTGTTTTCATAGCCTCATAGGGATCTTTTTCCCGTATCTCTACGATCACACTATCGGTATCTGTAAAGCAGGTCGTAAAGTTATCACCAAACCTTCTATCTAAATACCTATAATGAGAATCGTAGATCGTAGTTTTAGCCAAATCCAGTTTACTCATGCCCACATATATTAGTTTATCTAACCATATTTCCGCTCTATGCATCTCGACAGCTACCAAATTTTCATTAAAAATAGTAGCATTCTTAAACAGGGGACTGCTTATTCGAGCTTCAGCTCCGAAACGACCCTCCCATTCAGTAAACAATTTAATATCAACGCGCTTGCGCACATTCTCCATAGTCTTGCCAAACAGAGCATTGTTTATTAGTATAAAAATATTTTTCTCAAATTCATTTTTCGCTGCCTTCCGGAAATTTGTATTCAGGTCAATGTAGCTCTTTAGCCAAGGAGACTGCTTAAATTTCAGGACCCGGTGAATCTTTTTGAGCACCGATCCGTGTGCTAGCGCTTGCTTCAAGGCCCTGTAATGAATTACGTATCTTTCTTTATCATGAAGGGTAGCCATTAGTTTGGTTTGCTCTCGCGGTCGTTTAGGAGGAAGCATAGTTTTAGGAAAAAAAACAATAAAATCCTTTATAAAAGGTATATATTTAAAATCCCTACAAAGGGCTACATCACAGAACTAGTTTTCGATTGGTTGACCAATCATCATCAGTGCTTACCTGAAATTTACATGCTTTGTGGATTTTCATAGTTTTAGGGTTCAATGATTGGGGGCAAAACGGAAGATCTTTATAACGATCGTGGATATGTTGGGGGTACTCTAGATCGACCTTGAGAAAGTACCCTTCAGAAGCATCGTCAGGTATGGACAAGACATCAATGTTGGCATCGACCCACTCGAAACCTCCATATGGAAGGAATTGAGACATTGCCCAGCCATATTGATTATTGAAATCGAAATACGTCAGATATGGGTCGGACTTCGATGGATCGTAAGATGCCATATACTTGTTATTAGCACGGACGCGGCGTTTCGAGCATACTTGACTCAAACCACCACGAATACCACGCTCCACAAACAAAAACATATCTGGATCTGTTAAAAGCTCCAGTTCCTGTTTTGTATGTTTAAGCATTGCATCCCACGTGAAGCCGGGAAGAGTAAAGTAATGAGTTAGGTCAAGATTATATGCTGTCTGGATCGAAATTGCTCAAAGACGTCTGCAAGAAGAAGAATGTCCGTTTTCATGTATAAATCAACATAATACTCGAGGTGGATCAGGAGAATGAAGACCAGACATCTTAGGCTCTACGATAATGCCGACGAGGACATGGTTTATCCTTAAGTTTATTATAAAAAGACTCCATAGGAGGTAGAGACGTTTCAGTAAATTTGTTAAAAGAAGCAATATAATCATATGGCATGATTCCTTTCTTAGTTAGAAGATGGAAATTCTCCCCAGGAAGCGAAGTATATTGGAAGCGGAGATTAGCAGGATATTCGGTCAAATATAAAGAGAGCTGAACGATAGAAGAAGCCATGAATCGAAAACTATCGATAAAACGGAATTTAATTCGAGCATCATCAATGTATCTCGTTTCAAAAGAGATATATTTCTCCTTAGTAATAGGAAGAAGATCTACGGGACCTTTGGTGTGTGTAGCAATATCATTAACAATGAAGTGGGCGTCATATCCACTAAGGTTATGAAATATCACTGGGATAGTGTATAGTGTGAGCATCTTTGTAATTAATGTTACACCCTTCATGGGCTGCACCACTGTAGTTATGTTCTAGAGTGAGGTGGTCGTGGTCCCGAGTCCCGATTTTCTTATCATCGAGGGAGAACCGCTGACCGCTGCTCGCAGATATGGCAATGAGTGGCTTCATGAAAATCACTCTCTTGCTGAGATGTCATATTTATATCATAGGACACATAAACACTGTAGAAACATTCACAGAAACCTGATTAAGTTCATCTGCGAATCATTTCATGAAATCCTTTCCTCGATATGAGCTATAAAACGATAGGGTATTATCATATGAACATTTGAAGAAATACCCAACTGCTACAGAAATGTGTTCCTGATGTTTCTTAGGATCTCCTGTACGTTTTAGAGCACTTTCGAGATCTGCGTAAACGGATAAATGGATAATGGGCAATAAAGAAATCAAATTTTCTCCCAAAAATGTTTGGATTAACGATAACAAGTATACAGCTACTTGTGGGTTATATAATTTACTATTTTATAAAAATCCACAAGACTTTACGACAAAGAACCGCCTTAATTATAAAAAAATATTAGCAGTCACAGGTATTCATAGAGATTCCCGAGGATATTTGAGACATCAAGCATTCCCGGATCAATTTAATAAACTCATCAAACTTTTGTTTAAAAATGATCAACCACATCGTCGAGGCTGCTTTGAAAATGTCAAGAAAAATGAGAAAAAACTTCGCAATAGTGATGAACAATCTTAAATAATTTAAATTAAAATCATAAAATAACGCAACGAAGCACTAAGATTGACAATTCATTTTTATAAAATAAAAAATACGCTTGGACGTATATAAAATGCAAGACGATTACTGTTATTCCGTTAAATCAGCTATGCTTGGTAGTATATTGTTAAAAAGAAGAAATACGGTAGAATGTGGCATAAAAAAGCTACTATTTTTTAAAATAAATTGTAAAATTATTTAAAAGTATAAGGACAGATGTATCATAAAATTTAGAAAAAACAAGAAATAAAAAACATACTTAAATCAGAAATAAACCGTAAAATACATACTGTTATCCTTATGTAGATAGCAAACAAAACCTGTCTCGTTTCTCTCTCATAACAAGAAAATGATAAAAGAAGGCGAAGTACTGTGGTACATATGTCATAAAAAGGTATTACTTATTTTTGAAAATAAAACATATAATCAACACAAATTATGAGTACAGGTACATCATACAATTTGGAAAAAACAAGAAATAAAAAATACTTTTAAATCAAATTAGAAATTAGAAATAAACCGTATAATCAAATAATATTACCTTAATGCATGTTAAATGGAAATGTTAAAAGAAATAAAATTATATTAATTTGTCATTATTCACTAAAAAGAATTGCAGAAAACAAGAGCTCTCTCCATTTACTAAATACACCTACCTTATAAAAGTACACACACACTTCACTGAATTCACTATTTGCTTCGCTCATCTACACTGTTCTTG